>NC_061513.1:245956600-246107981 GCF_022539505.1 Lolium rigidum | reverse complement strand
TTCCGGCGTTGTCGTCGTCCTCGTCGACCAGGGCGGTGCTAGGCGGCGCTAGGGTGGGGTGCTGGTGCGGTTTGGCAAGGTGGCCAGGGCAGAGAAGCAATGGAGAGAGGGGAGGTGCATCGGGGGGGTGGCATGGCCGGCATGGCCATGTCTAGCCTTGCTCTCTCTCTCCCTAGTGTTCTATTTGACATTGAATGAGATTAAGGGGACCAGGGGACAATGTACAATAGATTTGGGGTAGATTAGGTGGAGTAGATCACTATTTGCAATAGTGGCAAATAGTGCCATATTTGAAAAAATGCAAAAATAACCAAATTTGAAATAATTCAAATGGTGAAAGTTTTTGAAATGTGAGTGTTGACATAAGTTGTAAATGACCAGAGAGGTTTTGAGGTGGTGGTGGAAAAATTAGATTTCAAGAATTGGCCAAAATGGCTAAGTGTAGATTGTTGCATATGTGAAAAAGTTGGAACTTTGAATGAGCATAGCTCTTGAACAAGAATGAATTTGGCATGATGATCTTCACCAAAGTTGTTCACCTTGATGTTGACTTTGAAATGGTGCAAAGAGTTAGCTAAATTTGGTTTGGGAAAATTGAATGGCAAGGGCTCAAAGTGGTGATCAGACTAGAATTGTCAAAATTGACCACTATCATATGTGAGTTGGATTTGTGTTTGAAATTCATTTGAAAAGTGAATCTTTGATTCCAAAAGTTGTAGTAGGGGTTTAATAACATTATTCAACTAATGGTGAAGACCAAGTAGGTCTAGGGTCAAAAAAATAAAAAATGCCATAGGGCATATGTGAGGGTTTTTAGGGTTTTTCAATTTATGGCTTTTCTTCCTCTTTGATTTATTTGGTTGGTGATCTTAATAGGATCACACTAGGGTTTTAGAGCATATCAAATACAAGTAATAACAATCATCATGGCATATCACTCAAATGCACGAGTCCTATGCATGGTACTATATGCAAATTAAAAAGTTTTTGTTGGTTTGAAAATTTGCTCTTGGATTTCTCTAACTTTCTTTTTATTGAAATTTGGGGTGTTACAGCGTGGTTTTCATTCCATATTATTCAAGCTACACAAGTGAAAAGGCAATAATGACGATCTACGACAATCCGATTGTGGTGAGAGGCTGGTATGAACTCTATTTGTTTTCATTTTTGTACATATACTCATCCATGTGAGCATGCTTAGTTGGTTCATGTGAGGTATATGTCACTTAAGAAAGTCTAGTAGTTCATGGTTTCTCATGTTTAGTTCCAATTTATTAATATGAGTAGCATGTCATAAATATTTGCTTGCGTTGTTTTATTCATAGATAGATATGACATTGTGGTATCCTCCTCTGAATAATTCACTTGAATCAACTTGGCACATGCTCACGCATGCATATGACTGAACAAAAGTCAATTAAGCCTCGATGATTTACTTTACCTCAGAGTTCTTGTATCACTTTTATGCCTCCGTTAATTTATTTTGCCGCAAGCATGATTATGACAGTTACTGCTCTCTCGATTGTCGCTTCCCAGTCTATTGCTAGCCTTCACTTGTACTGAGCGGGAACGCTGCTCGTGCTTCCAAACCCCTGAAAACCAAGTTATTCCGAGTGTCCACCATAAATACCTATGCATGGCATTTCAAACCATTCCAAGTAAATTCTCATGTGCTACCTTTAAAACCTTCAAAATGCTTCTCAATTTGTGTTTATGTTTTATAGCTCATGAGGAAGTATGTGGTGTTTATCTTTCAATCTTGTCATTTACTCCGGACGGACTTTCACCAATGGACTAGTGGCACATCCGCTTATCCAATAATTTTGCAAAAAGAGCTGGCAACGAGGTTCCCAGCCCCAATTAATCAACTTTCATTAATAATTCTCTTCACATGTTTTGCCCTGATTTATCAGTAAGCAACTTAAACTGCAAATAGACACTCCTCCATGGTATGTGATTGATGGAAGGCACCCGAGGATTCGGTTAGCCATGGCTTGTGTAAGCAAAGGTTGGGGGAGTGTCATCCATAATGAAACTAAAATATATGTGTAAACAAAAGAGAAGAGGGATGATTTACCTTGCTCGTAGAGATAACGTCCTTCATGGGAGCTGCTCTTGAAAGTCTGGTTGATGAGGTAGTTAGAGTACCCATTACCATTCGTTGACAACAACAAACACCTCTCAAAATAATTTTACTCCTGTTTTACAAATGAAAAGCTCTAGCACATGTTAATCCCTGCTTCCCTCTGCGAAGGGTCAATCTTTTACTTTTACATTGAGTCTCCATCTTTTCTTTGAGCACTTTCTTGAGAGCACAACTGTCATTCTTAGTATAATATGCTTGTCCCAAAATGTGATTAATTGCGGTATAACTTTGATGCTTTTATCTTTGATAATCTTTACTTCCAGTCTTCTCATGAACCTCAAAGGTGCCCAAGCATTTATGTTTTGCTGTACAAATACGGGCAAGCGAGATACCACTTTATCATATCCTTCTATGAACATTGCAATCCTGCTGATAGACATGATTCATGATGCTCATTATTAATTTGTTGGTACCTTTTCCATGATTGACACAGCTATTAGATGATTTTATTTGTATGTATCTTATTATGAATTGCTTAAGTACTTTGATACGTCTCCGACGTATCGATAATTTCTTATGTTCCATGCCACATTATTGATGATATCTACATGTTTTATACACATTATATGTCGTATTTATGCATTTTCCGGCACTAACCTATTAACGAGATGCCGAAGAGCCAGCTTGTTGTTTTCTGCTGTTTTTGGTTTCAGAAATCCTAGTAAGGAAATATTCTCGGAATTGGACGAAATCAACGCCCAGGGGCCTATTTTTGCACGAAGCTTCCAGAAGACCGAGGGGGAAAGGAAGTGGGGCCACGAGGCGCCGACACCACAGGGCGGCGCGGCCCTGGTGTGTGGGGCCCTCGTGTGGCCCCCCGCGTTGCCCTTCCGCCTACTTAAAGCCTCCGTCGCGAAACCCCCAGTACCGAGAGCCACGATACGGAAAACCTTACTGAGACGCCGCCGCCGCCAATCCCATCTCGGGGATTCAGGAGATCGCCTCCGGCACCCTGCCGGAGAGGGGAATCATCTCCCGGAGGACTCTTCATCGCCATGATCGCCTCCGGAGTGATGAGTGAGTAGTTCACCCCCGGACTATGGGTCCATAGCAGTAGCTAGATGGTTGTCTTCTCCTCATGTGCTTCATTGTCGGATCTTGTGAGCTGCCTAACATGATCAAGATCATCTATCTGTAATGCTATATGTTGTGTTTGTCGGGATCCGATGGATAGAGAATACTATGTTATGTTGATTATCAATCTATTACCTATGTGTTGTTTATGATCTTGCATGCTCTCCATTATTAGTAGAGGCTCTGCCAAGTTTTTGCTCTTAACTCCAAGAGGGAGTATTTATGCTCGATAGTGGGTTCATGCCTCCATTAAATGCGGGACGAGTGACGTGAAAGTTCTAAGGTTGTGGATGTGCTCTGTTGCCACTAGGGATAAAACATTGATGCTATGTCTAAGGATGTAGTTATTGATTACATTACGCACCATACTTAATGCAATTGTCACGTTGTTTACAACTTAATACTGGAAGGGGTTCGAATGATAACTCGAAGGTGGACTTTTTAGGCATAGATGCATGCTGGATAGCGGTCTATGTACTTTGTCATAATGCCCAATTAAATCTCACAATACTCATCATATCATGTATGTGCATGGTCATGCCCTCTCTATTTGTCAATTGCCTAACTGTAATTTGTTCACCCAACATGCTATTTATCTTATGGGAGAGACACCTCTAGTGAACTGTGGACCCCGGTCCATTCTTTTACATTGAATACAATCTACTGCAATACTTGTTTTACTGTTTTCTGCAAACAATCATCATCCACACTATACATCTAATCCTTTGTTACAGCAAGCCGGTGAGATCGACAACCTGTTATCACCAGATTTTGGCCAAATCAGGAGATAGGCCGTAAGTGAGATGGGCTTGGAAGATTACACGTGGAGCATCTTTGAAGCGGCCTTACACGAAGAGTTTGGGCTAGATTGCCCGTGTATCTGTATTATAGTAGATCGCATCTTAGATTAAAAGGTAGAGTTTGGCCCATGCACGGTTAGGTGCACGCCTGAGTTAGAAAGTCCCCTGGACTATAAATATGTATCTAGGGTTATTGAAATCAACAACAATCACGTTCACAACAAACACAAACCAGGCGCATCGCCACCCCTTGTTTCGAGGGTTTCTTCCGGGTAAGCATCATGCTACCTAGATCGCATCTTGCGATCTAGGCAAGATACGTTTATTCGTCTACCTTGTGTTACTCGTGCTGAAGCGTTGTTGATGGCGAGTAGCACTACTTATCTTAGGTGTTTTGGGGCTTGCATTGATGCTTTTCTTATGCATATTTGCTTAGCAATGCCGTCCCTCGACACCTAGCTGCCCTTACACCTATCTCGGGTGTAAGGGCAGCATCTTGCTTGTTCGTTGCTTAGTAGATCCGATCTGTTATAGTTGCTCCTTGTTCTTCAAGGATTAGTTTAACATCTGTATGATTAGGCCTTATGCTGAGGTTGGAGGATCCGGTAGTGCGTTAGGTGTTGTTTAATGTTCCTATAAGGGATGTTCCGGGAATTGACGTAATGTTGGTTTTTAGGCCTCTTCTAGGGATAGTTTTCATCATCTTTCGTATCTGCTAGGCCCAACTACGCGTAGGATGTTCCGGTTATGCAGTGAAAACCCTAAACCGTCGTAGATTGGTTTAGCTTTGTTTTGATCAAGCGGGATCCCCATGTCATTGCAAATCCAACGTGAACCATGGGGCGATCGGCTCTTTGAGCCGATCCACGAGGCAACTCGAGAGCCGATAGGGCTCGTATTTAATGTTTACGTGTCTACCATGCAGGAGAATAATCGAAGCAATCTAACACCTTCCCGATCGGGTCTAGGTCAGGTGGCACGCCCTTGCAACCGCCGGGACGTGTGCTGGAAACTTGCGGGACGACGCGAGGTGCCGGGGTCCACTAAGCGGCCTTGGGAGCCTCCCGGCTCTTCGTGTTGCTTAACCACTGCTCGCCGGTGAGTTTTGGCAGGCAACACATTCTGGCACGCCCGGTGGGACCATCTTCTACAACATCCACGTCAACACCCGCATCCGAGATGGCGGACGAACCGATCAAGTACGAGGATCTCCCTGCAGAACATAAGAAGAAATACGATGAGCTGAAGGCCATCTGTGAAGCCGAACTCATCGGCTCCTTTGAGAAGACCCGTTCGCACGGCATCAGGGTCAAAGGAGACACACGCCCGTTTCCTGGCGTCAACATGGTGGATCTTAGCCACTCCATAAGGTGCGAGCCGAGTTCTCTTTTAGTGTCAACATGGCAGGGCTTGTGAGCCGCCATGGCAAAGATAAAGCAGAGCAGCCACTCCCGTGGCAAGGATAAAGAGGAGGCCGATCCACGCGACCGGCCCCATGATGATGATAGACGGTACCTAACCGAGGAGGAAGTGAGAAGCGTGTGGTATCAACGTCCACTCTCCGCGCATCTCCTTAACAAATATGAACAGTAGTATGACCGACGTCGGCGCTACGACGTAGATGATGAGAGATATCGTTGGTCTGATGT
Source organism: Lolium rigidum (assembly GCF_022539505.1). NCBI lineage: Eukaryota > Viridiplantae > Streptophyta > Magnoliopsida > Poales > Poaceae > Lolium > Lolium rigidum. The sequence continues at coordinate 246,102,312 of NC_061513.1, read as the reverse complement.
AGAGGACAGGAGGTATCGTCGGCATGATAGAAACAACAACGGGTACGAGCGTCACGCTAGAGGGAGGTCAAGGGAGCAAGATGACATGGATAGGCATTGGGACTGTCCTTTCTTTAAACATTGCTGGGACTCAGGAATGAGCCGATTGCCAACAATCGAGAACTGCCCAGAATGCAGACAGCAAAGGAAGAGAACAAACGAGGTTTCAGTGTTCGAGCGTCTAGGGCCTCTCCCACCTCAAAACAAGCGAGCTGAGTCATCTCAAGAAGAAGACTTTGAGGAGTCAGATGGTGAAGAAGATAGGTATCACCGGCCAAGGTGGTGCCCTGATGGACTCAGCCATTCTCGTAAGCGTAGGGTGCAGCGGCTACGAAACCTGGAGGAAGCCGAGGCACGCACTGTACACGTTGAGAAAGGCACGGCCCGATCCGGCCGTGAAAATTCAGCAAACATTGGAGACGGAGGCGCGCCCACCGAAGAAAGTGTGGCGCCCTAAACGGACAAAAGCCGATGCAGAGGCATCGGCTGATACAAACATGGTGTTCGTACTCCCGTCGAGTTTCGCGCTCCAAACGACGAGGAAGTATCGGTGGCTCAATTCGACTCGCGGTCCACGGCCGGTTATCTTTGAGAAGCCACGAGATAGAAGCTACAGGCATTTGAAGGCCCTATACCCGAGAGGTTATATCAATGGGCAGCCTCGCCGACAAGATGTTGGTTGACACCGGAGCGGCAGTCAACATAATGTCGTATTCCATGCTACGACGTTTGGGACACTCCAATGATGATCTGATCAAGACCAACGTCACATTAAGCGATTTCAACGGCCAAGCATCAGAAGCAAAAGGTGTTCTGAATGTAGATCTTACTGTAGGCCGGAAAACCATACCTACCGCGTTCTTCATCGTCGACAGCAAAAGCAATTACGCTGTCCTACTAGGAAGGGATTGGATTCACGCTAACTGTTGCATTCCATCCACAATGCACCAATGCATCATACAGTGGGATGGAGATGAAGTGGAGGTCATTCAGGCAGATGACTCAATCGAGATATCACTAGCTGCCATGAATATTTGAGAGGCAGATGACCAAGAGCCGCTCTCTGGAATCAGTTTGGAAGGCTGTGAGCGCATCGAAGCTTCGAAAAATGGGGTGAGGCTGGTCTTATCTACCGGCCTGACAGAGTAGCAAGGTCCAAGACAATGGACGTACGTGGCGAGGCTGATCCCTGCGATCGGCCCCAAAAAATGGAAAGTAAAAATCTCATCTCAAGCATGTCACGTAGCTACAGTAAAAAACCAAGACGTGGTAAACCTTCACTAAGCATTGCAATGAAGAAGGAGGCCGATTCTAGCAATCGGCCAAAATTATCCTCGACATACGTTTTTGCCTGGGTTCGGCATTGATCTAACAGGGGATGCCTGAAGAGCCGATACCCTCAATTACTTGAAAGAATCGGCTCGGGGGGCACTTAGATGGATAAGACACGAGGATACGAAGTTTGAAGTGGCTGTCAAATGCCCAGCAGCTCAAGATATATTCTGTGATGATGATGGGTATTGAAGTATGGGGGCCGATGCATAAATCGGCCGTAAAAAATACAAATTTTTTAAAGCACAGCCGATGCACAGACATCGACTTTAGAATAGAAAGCCGATGCGCAGCCATCGACTCAAGGTACAAACTGTTATAAGCAGAAGCCCAATGGAGCAGTTATCGAGTTACATGGAGAGGCTCTACTGGATGAACTCCTCAATGGAATTGTTTGGTGACTCAGATCCTCTCTTCAAGGACCTCCAACTCCTTTTGCAAGTCTTCAAGTTCAGCAGTGCTAGCAGAAGCGTCAGTTTTGGTATCCAAAATTGCCTTTTTCTCATTAAAGAAGCTGATATTTGTCTGCAATATCAGCTCAGGGCAAGTTTGAGGGATCACAACCACGACCAACAACAAGAACAGCATGAACATGCAGATCGAGGTTAAGGGTGAGTTGCATTAGTCCGCCAAAGATGATGAGCCGATCCGAGCAAGCAAGGCGCAAGAATTAAACTAGGAGGAGTTGGAGAGCCATTACATTTGAGGCTTCTTAGTTCAAGGAATGGATTTGCTGATCCTTCCGAACCCTTTCAGTGCGTCGGCTCTTTGGGCGTAAGCTTTCTTGCCACGTTTTGATGGGAGCTGGAGAGGCTCAGGGGGGCAGCTCACCCTGAAGGTTTTTCGCTTTGGGGAGCCGATTTTGTTGGAATCGGCTGGCTCTGCATTACAACTTGGAAGCCGATGGTGGCCCATTTGGCTGGCTCACTGCTGTTCTCGCCTTGACTGAGGCTCGGGGGGGCAGCTCGCCCTAAAGGTTCTTTGCTCTGGGGAGCCGATTTTGTTGGAATCGGCTGGCTCTGCATCACAACTTTTCTGAGGAATGGTGCTTGTGTTGCAGAATTATCAGTTTCATCATTCAAGTTGATTCAGCAACAGTCCCAGAGCTCTTTTGAAGACACATGCTCAAGACCAAATTGCCAGCCTGCTGCGACTGGCTGGTAAGATTCATAATCAGGTTTTATGATCCTGTTTGAGGTGTTCATTGTCAACTGTGAGGGGGCAGGGACGGATCGTAATGGAATATAAGTGCCGAGTGCTATCGTAATCGGCGGAGCTAGCTAACCTGAAGGAGACTGGATTTTCAAAATTCCCAGACTCTTGATAAGAAAAGAAGAGAGGGTCATCAGGGCTGGACCTGTTCGTTTTGGAATTTGGGATCTGAATTTGAGCAAGGGTTGCAGCTACCGTTCGAGGGGATGACTGAATTGGCCTGTCTCGCAGTTTATGGTGAAGGACCGATGTGTTGCCATCGGCTCATTGAACATTGACCGAGTTGACAATCGGCAAAATCAGTACGAGGGGAAATCGGCTAAATTAGCATAAAAGGAGTCGGCAAAATCAAGTTAAGGGAAATTCTTCATTGATAGTAAGATTTCTTACACGAAGAGCTAATTGCTCTCAAAAGGAATTACTAGGGGATACATCGCCCCATCTACTACTACTGGCCCTATGCTAAAGATCCTATCTAGGGGCCGTTGCTGCCCTCGTCGTCGTCGTCGCCGCTGTCGGCGCTGCTACCGGCCGGCTCGTCGTCGCTGTTGTAGCGGCCGCCGGCAGGACCCTCATTGTCCTCGTCCTCCTCGTCAGCGTCGTCGTCGCTGTCGAAGTCGCTGAGATTCCCCGGCCAGGGGCAGAAGCGCTTGGCCGGCGGCTCGTCGGAGGAGCTATCGTCCTCCTCCTCCTCCTCCTCCTTCTTCGCCTCCTCGGAGGAGGTGAAGTCGTCCCAGGAGAAGCGATCGTCATCGCTCTCCTCCTCCGATTCCCCGTTGGCGAGGAAGCGGAGGTCACTCTCCCCGTCGGTCGAGGACTTATCGTCCTCAGACCAGACGGAGAAGTCGTGGCTCGACTCGTCCCCGTCGGCTATGGCACGGCGGATGTTGGCCTTGTGGGCCTCCTGCGGGTCCCACTCCGGCGTCGGCTCGCGGAAGGGGGAGGACTGGGCGGAAAGACCCGATGAGGAGGAAGAAGAAGAAGACATGGTGGCAGAGGAGGGCTTTTGGAGTGCTAATGCGAAGGGGATGAAGAGGAGAACTGTTTGATGCGGTTAAATAAAAGGAGATGGAGTGGAGATTTAATGTTCGAGCAGTTTTCGAGGATGTGGTGCCAAAACTGTCAAATCGTGCAGAGAAGTTGGGAAGGCAAGTCGTCATGATGAGGAATACTGCGACGGTTCTGCTTTCCCACGACATGACCCCTCGAAGGAAAAACAGAGTGGTTTTGAAATTATCATTACCAAAACCAGGGGGGCATGTGTTATCACCAGATTTTGGCCAAATCAGGAGATAGGCCGTAAGTGAGATGGGCTTGGAAGATTACACGTGGAGCATCTTTGAAGCGGCCTTACATGAAGAGTTTGGGCTAGATTGCCTGTGTATCTGTATTATAGTAGATCGCATCTTAGATTAAAAGGTAGAGTTTGGCCCGTGCACGGTTAGGTGCACGCCTGAGTTAGAAAGTCCCCTGGACTATAAATATGTATCTAGGGTTATTGAAATCAACAACAATCACGTTCACAACAAACACAAACCAGGCGCATCGCCACCCCTTGTTTCGAGGGTTTCTTCCGGGTAAGCATCATGCTGCCTAGATCGCATCTTGCGATCTAGGCAGTATACGTTTATTCGTCTACCTTGTGTTACTCGTGCTCTGAAGCGTTGTTGATGGCGAGTAGCACTACTTATCTTAGGTGTTTTGGGGCTTGCATTGATGCTTTTCTTATGCATATTTGCTTAGCAATGCCGTCCCTCGACACCTAGCTGCCCTTACACCTATCTGGGTGTAAGGGCAGCATCTTGCTTGTTCGTTGCTTAGTAGATCCGATCTGTTATAGTTGCTCCTTGTTCTTCAAGGATTAGTTTAACATCTGTATGATTAGGCCTTATGCTGAGGTTGGAGGATCCGGTAGTGCGTTAGGTGTTGTTTACCGTTCCTATAAGGGATGTTCCGGGAATTGACGTAATGTTGGTTTTAGGCCTCTTCTAGGGATAGTTTTCATCATCTTTCGTATCTGCTAGGCCCAACTACGTGTAGGATGTTCCGGTTATGCAGTGAAAACCCTAAACTGTCGTAGATTGGTTTAGCTTTGTTTTGATCAAGCAGGATCCCCATGTCATTGCAAATCCAACGTGAACCATGGGGCGATCGGCTCTTTGAGCCGATCCACGAGGCAACCTCGAGAGCCGATAGGGCTCGTATTTAATGTTTACGTGTCTACCATGCGGGAGAATAATCGAAGCAATCTAACACCTTCCCGATCGGGTCTAGGTCAGGTGGCACGCCCTTGCAACCGCCAGGACGTGTGCTGGAAACTTGCGGGACGACGCGAGGTGCCAGGGTCCACTAAGCGGCCTTGGGAGCCTCCCGGCTCTTCGTGTTGCTTAACCACTGCTCGCCGGTGAGTTTTGGCAGGCAACACAACCTCACTGTTTCGTTGGGGCAAAGTACTTTGGTTGTGTTGTGCAGGTTCCACGTTGGCGCCGGAATCCCTGGTGTTGCGCCGCACTACATCTCGCCGCCATCAACCTTCAACGTGCTTCTTGGCTCCTCCTGGTTCGATAAACCTTGGTTTCTTTCGAGGGAAAACTTGCCGCTGTACGCATCACACCTTCCTCTTGGGGTTCCCAACGGACGCGTGCTGTACGCGTATCAAGCACTTTTTCTGGCGCCGTTGCCGGGGAACTGAAGAAAAGTTACACCACAAGAGATCTCTAACTCCCACGTCAACTTTGCGCCAGCAGCACTTTTTCTGGCGCCGTTGCCGGGGAGATCAAGACACGCTGCAAGGGGAGTCTCCACAATCCAATCTCTTTACTTTGTTTTTGTCTTGCTTTATTTTATTTACTTTCTTGTTTGCTGCATTATATCAAAACACAAAAAAATTAGTTGCTAGTTTTACTTAATTTGCTGTCTTGCACTCTATATCAAAAACACAAAAAAATTAGTTACTTGCATTTGCTTTACTTATTTCATCATGTTTCCTCCTAAGTTTACTCTGAAAGATATACCGGTAGGACGTGGGTCTATAATTGGGAAAGATAATATAGAAGATTTTTTCACTCATGTTAGTACCACTGAAGATTTTGAAGATAGACACTTGGTAGAACTTGGTCCTACTTATGAAATTGCTGTTGCTTCTTTAGTTCACATGTTGGAAACTAAATTTGTTAATCTTAATCCTATAATCCAACACATGTTTCTCACGCTTGGTGATATGGAAGAAGGGGAAAAGAAAGATTTTGTATTAGAAACCCTTCTTAAAGAATTTGGGGGAGTAGCAAGAGAAGCTAGAAAAGTCTTCACTAAATATAATATGCTAGGCTCTTATACCAATTTTGCCAGTACCCTTGAAAAAATGGAAAAAGATAGACAAAAGTATACTAATCAAGTTAATTATGAGGGGGATATTAAACCTCAATACCGTGCAAACTCCTAGGAATGTGCGAGGCACTAGAAAATAATTATGCTTGGCTTGTTCCCGAAAATTTGTTTGATGAGAATAGCAAGCCTAAGACTAATGAAAAGGGAGCCTCTGAAACTTACATAGATAAGATACAATGCATGGTTGAGAAAACTCCCAACACCCCTGGTTATGATGTTGATGTTTCATCTCTTGATAATACTTGATACACACTTTCTGCGCCTAGCTGAAAGGCGTTAAAGAAAAGCGCTTATGGGAGACAACTCATGTTTTTACTTCTGCACTTTTATTTTATATTTGAGTCTTGGAAGTTGTTTAATACTGTAGCAACCTCTCCTTATCTTAGTTTTATGCATTGTTGTGCCAAGTAAAGTCTTTGATAGTAAGGTTCATACTAGATTTGGATTACTGCGTAGAAACAGATTTCTTTGCTGTCACGAATTTCGACCTGCCTCTCTGTAGGTAGCTCAGAAAAATATGCCAATTTACGTGAGTGATCCTCAGATATGTACGCAACTTTCATTCAATTTGGGCATTTTCATTTGAGCAAGTCTGGTGCCATTTTAAAATTCGTCTTTACGAACTGTTCTGTTTTGACAGATTCTGCCTTTTATTTCGCATTGCCTCTTTTGCTATGTTGGATGAATTTCTTTGATCCATTAATGTCCAGTAGCTTTATGAAATGTCCAGAAGTGTTAAGAATGATTATGTCACCTCTGAACATATAAATTTTTATTGTGCACTAACCCTCTAATGAGTTGTTTCGAGTTTGGTGTGGAGGAAGTTTTCAAGGATCAAGAGAGGGAAATGATGCAATATGATCAAGGAGAGTGAAAGCTCTAAGCTTGGGGATGCCCTGGTGGTTCACCCCTGCATATTTTAAGAAGACTCAAGCGTCTAGGCTTGGGGATGCCCAAGGCATCCCCTTCTTCATCGACAACATTATCAGGTTCCTCCCCTGAAACTATATTTTTATTCCATCACATCTTATGTGCTTTGCTTGGAGCGTCGGTTTGTTTTTGTTTTTGGTTGAATAAAATGGATCCTAGCATTCATTGTGTGGGAGAGAGACACGCTCCGCTGTTGCATATGGACAAATATGTCCTTAGGCTTTACTCATAGTATTCATGACGAAGGTTGAATCTTCTTCGTTAAATTGTTATATGGTTTGAATCGGCAAATGCTACATGTAGTAATTCTAAAAGGTCTTGAATAATTTGATACTTGGCAATTGTTGTGCTCATGTTTAAGCTCTTGCATCATATACTTTGCACCTATTAATGAAGAAATACATAGAGCTTGCTAAAATTTGGTTTGCATATTTGGTCTCTCTAAAGTCTAGATAATTTCTAGTATTGAGTTTTGAACAACAAGGAAGACGGTGTAGAGTCTTATAATGTTTACAATATGTCTTTTATGTGAGTTTTGCTGCACCGGTTCATCTTTGTGTTTGTTTCAAATAACCTTGCTAGCCTAAACCTTGTATCGAGAGGGAATACTTCTCATGCATCCAAAATCCTTGAGCCAACCACTATGCCATTTGTGTCCACCATACCTACCTACTACATGGTATTTCTCCGCCATTCCAAAGTAAATTGCTTGAGTGCTACCTTTAAAATTTCCATCATTCGCCTTTGCAATATATAGCTCATGGGACAAAATAGCCTTAAAAACTATTGTGGTATTGAATATGTACTTATGCACTTTATCTCTTATTAAGTTGCTTGTTGTGCGATAACCATGTTTCTGGGGACGCCATCAACTACTCTTTATTGAATATCATGTGAGTTGCTATGCATGTCCGTCTTGTCTGAAGTAAGGGAGATTTACCACTAATTAAATGGTTAGAGCATGCATATTGTTAGAGAAGAACATTGGGCCGCTAACTAAAGCCATGAATCATGGTGGAAGTTTCAGTTTTGGACATATATCCTCAATCTCATATGAGAACATTAATTGTTGCTACATGCTTATGCATTAAAGAGGAGTCCATTATCTCGTTGTCTATGTTGTCCCGGTATGGATGTCTAAGTTGAGAATAATCAAAAGCGAGAAATCCAAATGCGAGCTTTCTCCTTAGACCTTTGTACGAAGCGGCATAGAGGTACCCCTTTGTGACACTTGGTTAAAACATGTGTATTGCGATGATAATCCTGGTGATCCAAGCTGATTAGGACAAGGTGCGGGCACTATTAGTATACTATGCATGAGGCTTGCAACTTGTAAGATATAATTTACATGATACATATGCTCTATTACTACTGTTGACAAAATTGTTTCATGTTTTCAAAACCAAAGCTCTAGCACAAATATAGCAATCGATGCTTTCCTCTTTGAAGGACCATTCTTTTACTTTTATGTTGAGTCAGTTCACCTATTTCTCTCCACCTCAAGAAGCAAACACTTGTGTGAACTGTGCATTGATTCCTACATACTTGCATATTGCACTTGTTATATTACTTTACATTGACAATATCCATGAGATATACATGTTACAAGTTGAAAGCAACCGCTGAAACTTGATCTTCTTTTGTGTTGCTTCAATACCTTTACTTTGATTTATTGCTTTATGAGTTAACTCTTATGCAAGACTTATTGATGCTTGTCTTGAAATACTATTCATGAAAAGTCTTTGCTTTATGATTCAGTTGTTTACTCATGTCATTACCATTGTTTTGATCGCTGCATTCATTACATATGCTTACAATAGTATGATCAAGGTTATGATGGCATGTCACACCAGAAATTATCTTTGTTATCGTTTACCTGCTCGGGACGAGCAGCACTAAGCTTGGGGATGCTGATACGTCTCCGACGTATCGATAATTTCTTATGTTCCATGCCACATTACTGATGATATCTACATGTTTTATACACATTATATGTCGTATTTATGCATTTTCCGGCACTAACCTATTAACGAGATGCCGAAGAGCCGATTGTTGTTTTCTCGCTGTTTTTGGTTTCAGAAATCCTAGTAAGGAAATATTCTCGGAATTGGACGAAATCAACGCCCAGGGTCCTATTTTTGCACGAAGCTTCCGGAAGACCGAGAGGGAAAGGAAGTGGGGCCACGAGGCGCCGACACCACAGGGCGGCGCGGCCTGGACCCTGGCCGCGCGGCCCTGGTGTGTGGGGCCCTCGTGTGGCCCCCCGCGTTGCCCTTCCGCCTACTTAAAGCCTCCGTCGCGAAACCCCCAGTACCGAGAGCCACGATACAGAAAACCTTACTGAGACACCGCCGCCGCCAATCCCGTCTCGGGGGATTCAGGAGATCGCCTCCGGCACCCTGCCGGAGAGGGGAATCATCTCCCGGAGGACTCTTCATCACCATGATCGCCTCCGGAGTGATGAGTGAGTAGTTCACCCCTGGACTATGGGTCCATAGCAGTAGCTAGATGGTTGTCTTCTCCTCATGTGCTTCATTGTCGGATCTTGTGAGCTGCCTAACATGATCAAGATCATCTATCTGTAATGCTATATGTTGTGTTTGTCGGGATCCAATGGATAGAGAATACTATGTTATGTTGATTATCAATCTATTACCTATGTGTTGTTTATGATCTTGCATGCTCTCCGATATTAGTAGAGGCTCTGGCCAAGTTTTTGCTTTTAACTCCAAGAGGGAGTATTTATGCTCGATAGTGGGTTCATGCCTCCATTAAATCTGGGACAGTGACAGAAAGTTCTAAGGTTGTGGATGTGCTGTTGCCACTAGGGATAAAACATTGATGCTATGTCTAAGGATGTAGTTATTGATTACATTACGCACCATACTTAATGCAATTGTCCGTTGTTTACAACTTAATACTGGAAGGGGTTCGGATGATAACCTGAAGGTGGACTTTTTAGGCATAGATGCATGCTGGATAGCGGTCTATGTACTTTGTCGTAATGCCCAATTAAATCTCACAATACTCATCATATCATGTATGTGCATGGTCATGCCCTCTCTATTTGTCAATTGCCCGACTGTAATTTGTTCACCCAACATGCTATTTATCTTATGGGAGAGACACCTCTAGTGAACTGTGGACCCCGGTCCATTCTTTTACATTGAATACAATGTACTCGCAATACTTGTTTTACTGTTTTCTACGCAAACAATCATCATCCACACTATACATCTAATCCTTTGTTACAGCAAGCCGGTGAGATTGACAACCTCCACTGTTTCGTTGGGGCAAAGTACTTTGGTTGTGTTGTGCGGGTTCCACGTTGGCGCCGGAATCCCTGGTGTTGCGCCGCACTACATCCCGCCGCCATCAACCTTCAACGTGCTTCTTGGCTCCTCCTGGTTCGATAAACCTTGGTTTCTTTCACGAGGGAAAACTTGCCGCTGTACGCATCACACCTTCCTCTTGGGGTTCCCAACGGACGCGTGCTGTACGCGTATCAAGCAGTTTTTCTGGCGCCGTTGCCGGGGAACTGAAGAAAAGTTACACCACAAGAGATCTCTAACTCCCACGTCAACTTTGCGCCAGCATACTTGCCATATCATGAGAATATTTACATCATATGAACAAATGTGTTCGTGAAAGTTCTTTTATCGCACTCAGTTGTTAACTGAATTGCTTGAGGACAAGCAATAAGCTAAGCTTGGGGGAGTTGATACGTCCAAAACGTATCTACTTCCCCGAACACTTTTGCTATTGTTTTGCCTCTAATTTGTGTATTTTGGATACAACTAACACGAACTAACGCTGTTTTCAGCAGAACTGTTCTGGTGTCTCTTTTTTGTGCAGAAATCCAACTTTCAGGAAAATCCTCGGAATTTATGCGAAAGGTCTTATTTTTCCAGAAGATTGACGGAGCCAGAAGGGCAAGCCAGGTGGAGGCCCGAGGGCCCCACACACTAGGCCGGCGCGGCCCAGGAGGGGGGCGCGCGGCCCTAGCGTGTGGCCCCCTCGGCTGGCCTCCGACGCCCTCCTTCGGACTACTTAACGCCTTCGACCTAAAAACGCACGGGGGTTAGTCGAAATCGCCAGAAGACATCCAGTACGCCGCCACCATCGCGAAACTCCGTCTCGGGACCAGAAACTCCGTTCTGGCACCTCGCCGGGACGGGGAATTGGAGGAGATCATCGCCATCATCACCACCGACGCCTCTCCATCGGCCAGCCATGTTTCCCCATCCATGTGTGAGTAATTCCCCCGCTGTAGGCTGAAGGGGATGGTAGGGATTGGATGAGATTGGTCATGTAATAGCATAAGATTGTTAGGGCATAGTGCCTAGTGTCCGTAATTGGTACTTTTCTGATATTGTTGCAACTTGTTATGCTTAATGCTTGTCACTAGGGCCCGAGTGCCATGATCTCAGATCTGAACATGTTATTGATTCATGAAGATATTCGTTGTTTATGATCTTACCTGCAAGTTGTATACACGTATTGTTGTCCGGAACCCGAGGCCCCAAAGTGACAGAAATTGGGACAACCGAAGGGGAAGGCAGTGATATTAGGATCACATGTGTTCACGGAGTGTTAATGCTTTGCTCCGGTGCTCTATTAAAAGGAGTGCCTTAATTTCCAGTAGATTCCCTAGAGGCCCGGCTGCCACCGGCTGGTAGGACAAAAGATGTTGTGCAAGTTTCTCATTGCGAGCACGTACAACTATATATGGAACACATGCCTATTGATTGATTAGTACTTGGATACCGTTTTATTATTATATGCAAATGCCCTGCTTTGATTGTTACATGAGTTTCTCTCATCCATGCAACGCCCGTTCATCCATCCATGTGCCTACGATATTTTAATCCTGCTGTTTACTATAATCACTACTCGCTGTCTTTGTTACTCTGCTGCTTGTTATTTCACTACTGCTACTGCTATAAAACTGTTACTACTTGATAAACTCTTGCGAGCAAGTCTGTTTCCAGTGCAGCTGAATTGACAACTCCGTTGTTAAGGCTTTCAAGTATTCTTTGTCTCCCCTTGTGTCGAATCAATAAATTGGGTTTTACTTCCCGCAAAGACTGTTGCGATCCCCTATACTTGTGGGTCATCAGGTAGCCATCGGCAGTGCTTTACCATGTTTACCTGGAGCACTCCACCACAATAACCCCATTCCAGATGGCTATGCTCGTGTCACGGTGGAGGACATAGTCCCAGGGTTTGAGGACCTGGAGATTGACATTGCTACACCCGAAGGGGAGAGAAGACTTGGAGGTGTCAAGCGCCAGTTCATTCTATGGAAAAATAAGTTAATCAAGTTTCCAGACGAGGCGCCAAGGCCAACAAGTCCACCCCCCTCGGGTGGTGGTGGCGGTGGCGGTGGCGGTGGCGGTGGTGGTGGTGGTGGTTCACCTACACCTCCTTCACGTCAGCCGACGTCGCCCCCCAGTCCACAACGTCCGGCGGGTGATCAGCCGCCGCCCCCCAATCCACCTCCAGCAAAGAAGCAGAAGCAGTCCTGGACTATTAACCCGGACCCTTATGTACCTAAGACCACAAAGGTACCGGAGCCATCACTGAAGCCTCTCCCCACAAGGCCTTGGGAACGTAGTGCCGAGGAAACTGACGCGGCTGCGGCTGCTGATTATGAGAAATGGAAGGCGGACTGCAAGAAGAAAAGAGAGCCCGAGCCCAAGCTAGTATATTCTGACAAGCAAAAGAAGTGGGCTAAGTCATTTTTGAGCACACCGTCCCAAGCCACGAAGAATCTGCCTGACGACTATGCACGTGAACTTCGTAGGCAGGCACTCATGTTGAAGGAGAAGAAAGAGCTGGCGGAGAAGCAGGAGAAGAAAGCCTTGGAGGAGGCCGAGAAAGAATTAGCAAGTACAAAAAGCGGGAAAGGAGTTGCCCAGCTCGGGGAACAAAGTAAACAATCGATCGCCCCGGTCATAGTGAAAGTCGCCGGTCCGGATGCCCCCGATATCATAGCAGCTGCGGCAGCATAGGGATTGACTGTAACGAGTGCCAGAGAACAAGCGGCCAACTTAGGTATGACTCTTCGTGCACTGTTAGGCCTTGATGAGGCGCCAGTGAAGGAGGTAGTAATTACATATGTGCGGAATGGGCCCCTCATCGAGCCTGCGCAGGAAGAGGATCTACCTCAACAAATGAAAAATCTGCTAAATTGGTACAAGGGTTACATAAAAAATAAAAACGCCAAAGAATATATTTATGCGGAAGTTAGACATGAGCATCACTTCAAACATTACTATGTAACAGTTAATCTGAGTGAATTGTTCCAGCTGTTCAATCTGCGCGAGCTCGACAAATCTATCATCAGTTGCTATGTTCTGTAAGTGATTTATTTCTACCCCATCTCGTTCATTGCCCGCACTATATATATATATATATATATATATATATATATATATATATATATATATATATAGAGAGAGAGAGAGAGAGAGAGAGAGAGAGCCCAACTATTCTTGAACCCCCCTTAAGAGGGGTTCTAGAATAGCTATTCTCGAACCCCTGGTTCCCAACGCGACCGAACCAAACCGCTCCGAGAAAACCGACCGACCACCACCTGAACTTCCGCTGGTTCTCGCTTCCCCCACCTTCTTCCCTACCGATAGGCACCACATCGCCTGGACCCTATTCCCGCCCGCCTTCTTCCCGGCGAAAGCACCGAATCCCCGCCGGCCGCCGCGCCTTCTTCCTGGCTGCAGCACCATATCCCCGCCCTACCTTCTTCACTGGCGTAACCAACGCATCTCCACGCCATCTTCCTCCCAAAATCGTGGCTCGAGCTCATCGATCCGTCCTCCCAACACGCGCTGCTTTGGAGATCCCCGCCGTGCGCCGCCCCCGAGGGCCTCTGCGCGCCGCCCCCGAGATCCCATGTGCGCCGCCCTGGAGTGGGTCTGCGCCGCCCAGGACATGTCCCAGGCGTGCGGCTTCTGAACCTGCCCGCGGACGCGGTCTGCCCCATCCCTTGCGACGCGCACGGTCGACGGCACCGCCTCCGGCCTCTAGTGTCGCCAACATCCCCTGCAAATCAGTCGGCCGCTAGCGCCATCCCCAACCCCTGCATCCCGTGCGGCCACGCCTCCGAACCGCCCACATCATGGCTCTGAACCTGAGGCCCCGTGCCTCTCCTTCGAAACAGGTAATATTCGATGCATTCCTCTTCACGGTTTGTTCGAGAGTTGGTTCGGTCCACTACTTTGATGCCATATGAAACCTTCTCTGTTTGTTCTATGAGAAAACAGAGGGAGAAAAAATCCATGAGAAGCTTCACTTTTTTTTGTGCTCTGGACCTGCCGCTGCTCCCTCTATGCCACAATGCGTGTGTTGACCCGTCTTGCACCAACAGACTACACTGTGTCTGCTGCAGACACTGATGAATTTGTTTGAATGATGTAGTGTACTAAGGCTTTGCTCACTACAGAACGAGTGCAAAACTGTTGTTGTTTTAGTTCAGAACTGCCCATAGTTTAGAGTTGAATCGCAGTGTTTTTCTTGCTAGCCAACTTCTTTTAAGTTTTATGCTAACCAAGTTATTGTCATATTACATTTCAGGTTAATAGTGGATTCTTAAAGTTTATATGATTTTGACACCAAACAAGATCATGGTTCTTACCAAATGCGCCATTGAATATGTGAGTATCCAGTAACAACTCAAGTTTCCAATAAAAGCTTTTACCTTTTGTGTACGCTCTTGCTATTCAGCGTATAAAATTCTTGCTTCTACCATAAAAATAAAGTATTGCTGAAAACAACCTGTAGGAAGTTTGGAATGCTTCTGCAGTTTTGCTTTCATTATATATATATCTCTATCTCTTTTGGTCAGTTATTTCTCTCAGACTTTAATTATGTAGCATCTCATTTATCCACTGTAGGGATGAAAAGGATGCAGAAGCCACAGCAAATTGGCATGTCTATGTAACTGGACATAGTTTAGGTGGAGCTCTAACAGCCCTTCTCACTTCCGAACTTTCATCTAGTCAAGTGTCCAAGTAAGATCAATTTGATCCTGATTAGATTTAGTCTCTTGCTAGATCAGCATAAGGGAAATGTTCTTTCAGCAAGTCGGATCACACTTATTTGATGGAATATCCACTAGGAATGTTGTGCCATGTTTCACTACATGGTGATATTATTTGTTCTCAAAAGTCTTTTACTTCGCTGCCAACAGAAGTTCACTCCCGAGTCTAAAACAGTTCACTACATTAGGAAAATGAAAATAAATAAATAAGTATGTGAATATGCTAACCAAAAAATTCCCGACTTGAACGAGACCTGTGCATAGCTCGGTTGAAAGATGAACTCGTAGTTCAATGTTGCAAGCGAATTTATTTAGCAGTTGACCGACATTATATCGAAAGTTCGGACACATAAATAGGCGAAGTTCATTTTGATCGATATGGTTTTATAATTTTGTTTTGATGAAAAACACATTAAAGGATGCTTTTAAAAATGTTCTCTACAAGATACTCACCTATGGACAATTTTTTCGAAGAGAACAAATCGCAAGATTTCAGTGATTCTCAGCTGCCTATCTATGGTCCGTGTATCACTACTAAATTCATTTTTATCTGTTTCCGTGGGAGTTCAATTCGTTCGAAGACGAAGTTCAGTATTTTCTGTAGAACAGTTCGATTCATAATAAGCTAGCTATTTATTAATCAGCTAGTTATTCATTTACCGGAACAGAAGTTGCATGGAGTCAAGGTAATGATGTGAACCACTTCCAGGGCCTGTTTTGACAGACATATTCTGCTAGCTATTCATTAAGCAGAGACAACGAGAGCTATTCACGCATGTGACAAGTCATCTATATGCTAGTTTCCAATTTGAATCTACACTGGGGATGCTAGATTGCTAGTTGAGCTAGTAATGATGGTAGTTGAAAAAAAATATGGTCGGGAAGGGCACTTCTTTCTGACAGAAAGTTCTCTTTATCCATGCAGGTAGTAGACGTAACATATGCAGTGTCATTTCGTTCCTCTAGCATGCGGGCTTCATTTGCTACTACTGGTTCAGATGCATCCTAGCACAGGTTCTTGTTTATCACCAAGCTACGAACACATTGCAAAAATGCTTATATGCATGTTGTTTTGGAGCATATGTTATTAGTTAGCTCTCAGCAGTAGAGGTGTACCACACTTATTCTAAATTCCACTGGAGAAATTCATGGGAAGTGTGATGGGCCTATATGATGCTATGCAATAAAAAATAGTAGTTTTGTGTATGAAAGAAAGAATTTAACTTCGTTCCATTTGAGAAGTTCAGTTTTTTGTGTGCCAAACATATTATTCTGGGTCTAAGTATATTGTTGCTTCACATAAACTCTACTGGAGTTCAATAAAACATAATTGGCTACTAAATCAAACAAAATCGGTGGAGATTTACTGCTGTGTATTTTCTTGTTCCGATTGATTTGCTGATCTGTGTATTTTCAATGTTCTCGACCAAACATTTCTTTGGTAAGCACAAAGATATTTCAGAAGTTCAGAACTTAAACAAACGAAATCCAATTCATCTCATGATTGGAGTTTGTCTTTTCTTCCAGGAAGTCTACTTCGTCCCGCACTATTGCCGTCATCTCACAGTAACGCGGTATGAGCGAGGCTAGAAGACGGTGTAGTTCAGACTGTAGTTGACTGTGCAGCTACGCTTCTCCAAGTTCTACCTTGAAAACACAATCACGAATGGATAGTGTGTTCTTTTAATCTTATGAATTGTCCAGGTATAACAAAGAAGCTCACATCGCCCTCGTGAGGAAGTTCACCTATTGTCTATGTGAAAATTTAGTTTTATTATGAACCTTCTGTAACTTTCTAATAGAGTGGTTTGCTCATGACTTGCTTGCATTTTCTACCATATGTTCAACATGGATTTTTTTGTTGCATTGTGCTAACGCATCATATACTGAAATCATCGATATAAATTATGTGTTCTCCTATGATATTCCATTGTTTTTGTAGGTCAATACAATGAGCTATATATAATAAACTCTTATCTTCTTTATGGCAGGACCTTTGAGGCTCCTGATGGCAAGCATGTTAGGCATTTTCAAGAAAGAAGTGTATGAAAATGAAGACCAATTTGTTTGGTATGCTTGTCAATTTGGGTTGATGCTGCATTCCAATGACATTTTATTTTCTTATTTGAAATTTAGACGCAACTAATAGACTTGATCCTTGTAATCTATTTGTGTAGAATGAATCATTATTGCTTGTGGATGATCTATTTCTTGTGATTTTTATGCTGATAAGATATGTGGAATTTCTTTTTTGAAGTTCACATTACTTGATTGGCGTAGTACACATTTTGCAGTAATAGAAATGGTAGTAAGCATCAAGATAATTCAGAAGTTCTGAACCGTTAAAAAAGTGAAGTCCAGTTCGTCTCATGCTAGAAGTTCATTTTGTGTTTGTCTCGCTGCAATTTTTCATCTGGTAGTGTGCATGGCTTAACTATCTTTATTCTACTAGCTGTCCTGATATTCAGTATTCACAAGCTATAGGATGTCATGTGTGTGTGCCAATTCATCTATTATTTCTTATGTATGAAAAATCACCTTCACAGGGCATGGGCACTCAAATTCTTCCTGTTTTACCTCAGGTGATTTCATCCGAGAAGTTCACTGTGCCCCCATCGGGAGTCCACCGTGCTCAGAGCTCACGCGTTGCCCCTGCGTACGCCCGAGTCCTACCCCATTGCTGTGGGAAAAAATATCAGGAAGCTCAATTTAATAACATCAGGAAGTTCATTTTTAACCAAACTGGGTAATAAGTGTTGCTCTACACCCATATTTTATTTCATCATTGCCAACTGAAGCACGTCCACAACCCCCGTGTCTTCACTCAGATGCACTGCTAGGCACCATCGACCACAAAGACCGGCGCCACAACTTCTCTGAACTGCCCATGTTGTGGTGTCATGGGATGCCCATGCTCTTTCCACATTCATGTACAAGATGAAAAAAAGATGGACAGAGGTACACTTACTAAAATTGTATCTCAACAATTCACTTCTATGTATTCTAGCAGTTCACTTTTGTGTTTGGCTCCTATACCAAATTTGCAAGAAATGATAATCATATATGTGTTGTCGATGTGTCCCTCATAAGAAATGAGAAGTTCATTTTGTTGTGAAGTTCACATTTATTGTTCGAGCAAGCTCAATTCGTTTGACAAGAGGACTTCACATTTTCTATGGGCAAGAGTTTCAAATTCGTTTGACAAGTTCACTTCGTGCAGATAGTAAGTTCAGTTTTCTTGGCCCAAAATAAATTCACTTGTTCCTTCGGTAGTTAGCTTAATTTGTTGGCAGGAAGCACTATGTTTCTAGAATAACTTCCACAAGTATTTATCTGTCTGTGTCGACATTCCTCTAATTTGCAATAATTTATTCTTGCAATTGCTAAAGAAGTTCATTCTTTGTTCTAGACCGGTTCGATACATGAAAATGGACCTGCTCATATTCCTGAGTGTAGCATCGAGTGGTTCTCTTGGTTTTTTATAGCAGTCGGATTAGGACCAAAAAGGAGTTCAGTTCATTTTTTAGGCAGTAATTCATTCAGTTTTGACAGTATGCTTATAACTTCAAGGAAGTTCAGTTCTATTGCTGGCAAAGATCAATTCATACTGTGTGTTTTCTGAAATAAATTTGTTTCATGATTTTCGTATATATTATGTGAGTTGGATCTCATATTTTCGCAGGGTCATTTAATTTTCTGGAAATTCAACTTCGCATGTCGAGAAAAGGTTTTGCAAAAGTTCACTCTTTAATGTCTCTAAGTTCCCTCTTTCTTGACAGTGAGCATTTTTTTGTCCGTAGCGAAACTGCTTTGAACACCGAACTTTAATTTGGAGCTAACATGTTGCTTGTTGGTGCAGGCCCAATACTAAATGCATGCTGCCAAAATGGAGGCGCTCAAAGCCGCTTCTAGTTTATGAAAATCATAATAATATTGGTGGGTCAACCATTTGGGATATCGATGTGGAGAATTTCAGTGTTACTGTTGGCGGACGTAATCTTATTTAGGATCAAACTCGGCGCTTCGCTTTGGAAGACACTATGGTGAGTTACAACTTAGATTACTACATATGTCGACCAAGAGGTTCCACCTGCCAATAGAAAATAAAGCTTTTGTTCTTCTGGGTGTTTGTTTCATCTATTAGAAGAAGTTCAGCTTGTTGGTTTCTGTTTTTCATGGAAAAAATGAATTAAGCATGGGTAAAATATGGTACATTTATGTGTTGATGTGTGTCTGACTACAAAAAGTAGAAGTTCGAGACCACCGGGCTAACCTTCCAGGTTGGTTGTGGAATCCAACGAGCATGGTCACCGCCCCTCCAGGTGCTGACCGAGCACCTGGCCGCAGCATTGGGGTGATTCATTTCTGAGCAAAGTTGAAAAACGTAGATTGGTATACTATGTAGTGATATGGGTATACTATGTAACATGGCTGGTAGTTTGTTCTTTCCTGTTGCAGCATCTTCATAATCGTGCTCGGGTTAATATATGTAAGTTTTGTTCATTTTTTACTTCTGTGCGTCTAATCCTGCTGTGTTGCCCCTTGTTTATCGCAGTTCATTTTATGTAAGTTGATAGTTCAGTTTTGTAACAGTTCACCCTTTTGTCCAGGAGTTCACTCAACTTGCCCGAGCTTGTGTGGCACCGATGGAGGGCTCTAGTACGGCCGCTCCGGCTCATACGCGGCAGCTCCTACTAGTACCGAACTTTCTATTTTTCAGTGGTGAAACGCTGCTCGTTATATTGAGTCGCTGCTACTGGTTCAGTTTAGTCTGGGCTGTTCATGCACCAACGGCTGCAACTGCGCCCAACAAAGACATTGAACGGGAGATGGAGCTTGATATCCACCGTCAAAAGTAATTACAAGGTGGCAGATATGTAGAATATTGTTGATGTATATATTTAGGCTGAGTAGTTCATTTCATCTATGCGCTCATGTATATAAAAGTAGTGTGACATGGGGAAATCCAAGTTCACTTGTTCACATAAAATAGTTCACTTCTATTTTTCAGCAGTTCATTTCGTCCATTGTGTGAGTTCACTTAAAAAGAACTAGCAGTTCAAGTAGAAATACAGAACAATTTGGCGTGGTTGGTGAAGTTCATTCATATTCATCGGAGTTTAGTTTGTCTGGTATTGGGAGTTAATTATTTTACGGAAGGAAGACCACCTTATGCATCGTGCCACTAAAAGTTCAGTTCACAAAACTATATATTTTTCACTTAAAATATCATGAAACATAAGTTCACCGAATGAACTTCAGAAGTTCACCATATAAATATCTTGAAGCCCACTTTTAAAAATAGTGCTGAAACTTTATATCGCGATTGGAAGTTCACTAAATAGATATAAGGAAGTTCACTGTCATATTCGAGCAGCTCATGTACTCTATTTTTCTGGGCGGAAATCATACACATAGAAATCGTTGGTACGACCTTCAATTGCACAAATCGAACAACTAATGCCACGTAAATTAGTACTAATATAACTATATTAATACTCCAACATATCGCAATGCCACACTTAATCAATCTAGATGAGCCGATTTTCAAATATTCTCGTGTCGGCGTAATCTCCAGTTTTGCATATTTCTGAAATTAAACTTAAACCTTTTAGAATTTGGAAAAAAGTTCATCATGAAAAAGCTGCGCCTAAGGAACATCTTTTCAACGCAATATGATTTGGAACATTTGGAAAAGTGGTTCGGAAATTAAACCCCCAAAACAGTACAAAAACCCGAAAAGGTAAAAAACCGAAATCACGTATTTTTAAATCTGCTCTTAAAATGTAAATAATTTGGAAAAGTGGTCTTCATGGAAAAGGTGCGCCTAGTCATTAGCTTTCCAATGGCATATCATACGCCTCGATCTGATAAGTGGTTCCAAAAATCAACCCAAAAAACTGCACGAAAATAGAGAAATCCGCGAAAACGTTGGTTTGTATATTTAAAATTAGTTTTAAACAATACATAATTTGGGAAAACAATGAACATGAAGAAGTTGAGAAATTTCCATACGAATCCAACGGTATATTATACACATCAATTTGATAAGCGGTTTGAAAATCAACATGAAAAAACTGTCCGCACGAACATGCAATTTTGGTGTTCCGTCAAGAAGTTCATTAGGAAAAACCAGGAAGTTCACAAGTGGTTCGTTGAAATGGAAGTTCACTCCTTACAACGTTGAGGTCCGTCTGGAAGTTCAGATGCAGATAAGGGGAAGTTCAGATCTGTGTCCAGAGAAGTTCAGATGCGACGGAAGTTCGCTATATTTTCTGAAGTTCACTTCAAACTAGACTAAAGTTTCGGAAGTTCGCCCTGTACAATATTGAAGTCCGTCGGGAAGTTCAGATTCAGGGAAGAAGAAGTTCACATCCACAGAAGTTCGCTATAATTTTATTACATGCCTGAAACTTTTATACCGCGATCGGAAGTTCACTAACAGATATAAGGAAGTTCACTTCTATATTCGAGCACCTCATGCACTCTGTTTTTCTGGACGAAAATCATACACATAGAAATCGTCCGTACAACCACCGATTGCGCAAATCGACCAACTCAACGTACAATTAGCACTAATATAACTCTACTAATACTCCAACATATCGCAATGCCACACCTAATCAATCTAGATGAGCCAATTTTGAAATGTTCTTGTGTCGGCGTTATCTTCACTTTTATGTATTTCTGAAATTAAACTAAAACCATTTAGACTTTGGAAAAACATTCAACATGAAAAAGATTCGCCTAATCAATATCTTTTCAACGCAATATCATTTGGAACATTCCGATAAGTGGTTCGGAAATAAGCCCCAAAAACAGTTCGAAAAACCGAGAAGTTCGAAAAACGTAATCACGTATTTTCAAATCTGCTCTTAAACTATAAAGAATTTAGAAAAGTGTTCTTCATGAAAAAGGTGCGCCTAGTCAGCACCTTTCTAACGGTATATCATACGCATCATTCCGACAAACGGTTTGAAAACTGGAACCCCAAAACTGTACATAAATAGAGAAATCCGCGAAAACGTCGTTTTGTATATTTCAAATTAGTTTTAATCAATACAGAATTTGGGAAAACAATGAACACAAAAAAGTTGCGAAATTTCCGTGCGAATCCAACGGTATATTATAAGCATCAATCCGATAAGCGGTTTGAAAATCATCATGAAAATACTGTCCGCACGAACATACAATTCTGGTATTCCGTCGAGAAGTTCACTAGGAAAACACCCGGAAGTTCAGAAAGGGTTCGAGAATAGTTATTCTCGAACCGGTTCGAGAATAGCAGATATATATATATATATATATAGGATAAATACTTCCTACTCCTGGGTGTAACTACACCCACATCTCATATACTACCATACGGAAGTATATAACATACTTTATTGGTTTGAGTATGTTCGTACACTATATCTAAGATACTCCATACCAACTTTGGTGAAAAAAGTTTAAATACACCCACAGTTTGCACTATATATATAAAATACATGCATATTTATACGTAAAGAAATAGTGTACGTAAAAAAGTGTACATACTACCTACAAAGTAGTATATATACTACCAAAATATTTTTATATACTTCATACTACATGTATATACTCTTCGGTATGATAGATACTATCTAGATTGTGTGAAACATACGTGGGAGTAACTACACCCGGGTGTAGCATGAATATGTCCTATATATATATATATATATCATACTAACTACAAAGTAGGACATATTCAGACTACACCCGGGTGTAGTTACACCCACGCGTGTTTCTCATAATCTAGAGAGTATCTATCATACCGGATAGTATGTACATGTAGTATGAAGTATATAAAACTATTTTGGAAGTATATATACTACTTTGCAGGCAGTATGTATATTTTTTTACGTAGACTCATTTTATACGTACACATATGCATGTATTTCGGATATATAGTGCAAACTATGGGTTCACTTGCATTTTTTTCACAAAACTTTGTTTGGAGTATCTTAGATATAGTATACGAACATACTCAAACCGATAAAGTATCATAGATACTTCCGTATGGTAGTATATTAGACATGGGTGTAACTACCCCCAGGGGTAGGAAGTATTCCGTATGGTAGTATATTAGACATGGGTGTAACTACCCCCAGGGGTAGGAAGTATTTATCCTATATATATATATATATATATATATATATATATATATATCGACGCGGATTTTCTACCAACGGTGGTAGCTATGCATAGGGTAGCAGCCGTTGGATAGAAGGAGTTCTGATTCTACTCATGTCCAGATCAAATACCCAGGAGCACTTTCACCGAACGGCCCGTTTGTGCTCCGTGATTGCATGCAGTCTAAAAAAGGCAGGAAAAAACGTTGCCACAACTTTCCCACACCTTTTTTTAACTCATTCCACACATTGTGTCGGCAACGGTGATGACCATCCGTCGTGTGAAAATTTAGCCTTTTTTACTCCTTTTGACAATTTGCACCGGTGACGGTAGCCAGGTAACCGTTGCTAGCTCCATACCGTATGAAATGTGTCATTTTTTTCTAGTTTTCACACATTTTCGTCGGCACGGTAAGGTTTAATAAAAATTATGTCCTAAGGAAGGCCATGGTCCTTGCTAAATGTTAGTTAATTTATTCGCGTCTTTTTTGACAAACAGTTATCTACTAGAGTTTGCACCTTCTTCCACAAAGATTAGCCGGCCTATCTCATCGTTGTGCCATGTCTTGTGCAATTGACATTTTTTACATGTTTTGACATTTCGTATCGGTGACGGTGCCCGCGTGCCATACCGTATGAAACTTCTCTTTTTTACTCGTTTCCAGACATTCGGACGGACGGCGTGGTCAGCAGTCGTTGCTAAGTGGTGGTTCAATTAGTCGTACCATTTAGCAAACACACTGTTGTATGACAAAATCACACGGTCATGGTGACCATACCGTGTGCAAGTTGTCGTTTTTTACCTCTTTTGACAATTTGTATCGGTAACGGTAGCTTATGCCACACCGTATGCATTTTGTCATGCAAGTACTAGTAGCTACCATAGTCACATTGTTGTTTTGCTTCTAAAAACACACATTGCCACGGCTACGGTTGTCTGGTTTTGTCATGCAAGTACTAGTAGCTACCATAGTTATATTGTTGTTTTGCTTCTAAAAACACACATTGCCACGGCTACGGTTGTCTGGCATTGCCAGTGAGCTATCATCTGTGTGCGGTTGGAATTAATTCAGAAAAAATGTAGTGGTTCAAGATAGCCGTAGTCATGGTTAAACTGTTGAATTGTGGTTGAATGCCCAAACTATTTATGGCACGGTTGTTATATTCGTAGCATTTTGTTACATGCAGTTGATAATAAAATCTGAATGCACACTTATATCCCGGCTTTCGTTAGTGGTCCCATTAATTTGATAGTTGTATTGAATTTGAATGCACAAAACCTGGACAAGCAATTTACGTTTGTCAGAGCGCGGTTGCATGCGGTTGAGAAAAAATTCTGAATCCACAAATCTTTCACGGCTCGGTACTAGTTGGTCCGTGCCGTGCATAAGTTGTCAAAGTGAGTGCAAAACAACATTTTTATTAGTAGCCGTGCCAGGAACAAATACAGCTGGTGTGGGGCTTCAAAACTTTCCAACATTTAGTTCAAATTTCACCACATGTACATATATATGATCAGTTCTATACATTGCCGACCACACTTCAAACTGATCATATATATAGGTGGTTTTCAAACACATATGCCTCCAGATTTGTTGCTTGACTTGTTATTGGTTTCTTGAAGTTCCAGCTTGTTGATAGGCATGAATGTCATAGAAGAACATGCTTCAGTCATCCCTATTAAAAACAAGTTTAGTACGCGGATAAGAGAGTTTAGTGCCTGTAAGCATAAAAATGACTGCAGGTAAACATAATTCTGCAGAAATTGCAGATAAAGTGAAGCGGCGATATCGATAGTAAGCAGATAATACCATAAGATGAAACGATAGTAGCAGAATGAATAAGTGAGACGCCCCGTTTATGAGCTCATCTGACAACCCCTCACCACCGTTGAGGATCTTGGTCACAGTCCCGCACCCTGATATCTTGTCTTTCCTGATCAAATTCAAAAACTCAACAACAAACTGTGCACGTACCGTTTGACTTTCAGAGTTGTACTTTAGTGTTACTGCTTACTGAGCATAGGACAGTAGGTCAGCCATGACTGCGGGAACGGTGATGAAACAAGTCACTTTCTAAAAAAAAATGTCACTTTGCGTTCCTAGATGGCTTCGGTAGCCAATTTTGCGTCAAATTTTGGTATCAGGACATGGCAGCCTCCAGCCATCAGGATGACCAAGCATGAGGAGATCCCTCCGATATGGCACAGAGGGGCTGTATGCAGGTGTACGTGCAATAAACATACAATGCAGGGATAAAAAAGTGCAAATACTCTAGAACTGCAGATAAAAACGATTACAAATCAATGTAACGAACCAGCCATATCTCTTACCAGATGTAAAGCATATCAAAGCTACATCCCTTGGAGCCGACACAGGCTCCATCACCGTAGTTCCTCAGTAAGTTCTCTTGATATGATTAAGTGACATGAGTGAAAATGATATGTTGAATACATAGGATTACAAAATGCCAGTACTATATTCCGCAAAGGTTTACTTTCAAACTGACTGATCAATCCTAAAAAGGGAAGGAAACATGTATCTTCTTCATCCTCTGCATAATAATCCAAAACAAAAACTTGCAGGGTCGCTGGTGCTGACAGGGTCCCCCATTGTGAGGTAAAGACCAATGGTTGAGAATCTCTTGCTCTCCATCAACCGGAGCGCCCATGAGCTGTAACTTCCATCAAAGATGAACGCCGACGCACAAGCTCTAGCACCTGTGTTGTCTCCTCGAAGCTCTAGATGAGAAAGAGAACCCCAATGTTTAATATTCCATTCTTCAGAGTAGCACATTCAGCAAAATGGCTATCAAAAACTTGTGAAGCGAGTTGGAAGATTATGATGGTGTGCGGGTGCTCTTGATTAGATTAGGGGAAGAAGAATGTTCTTACCCAGCGGTAGTTGAGAGGGGTGATGATTGCTCCCATGTAAGGGATGGCCAGCAAGAGAAAATAAGCCAACATAAGTAGAATTTCATAAAAAAAAAGTAGAATTTGGGAAATCCGTGAAGAAAGGGAACTGGATCTTTCAGACGAAACAAACACAATCAACATCGCCTAGTGAAGCAAATCCTGATAAAAATTTCTACTGTACCATTTATTTGAATGACCATGGATTTCAAAATTCTCACACAAATCAACAAGGGATTAGAAACACCACTAAAATCCCGTTTCATCATGGGACCAATTCGACAGAGGAGGAAGCAGCTCAGGACACCGACATGGACAGTTCAGACAACCAAAAATAGAATTTCAGCCATGTTTTGCACTAGTGTCCTGAACTAGCGAATCATCCACACCGATTTTTTTGCACTGTTTTGAAAGCCTGCACTACCTTGCCAAAACATGTGTGATACCTATCGAGCAATAGCTGAACTTCCCTACTTAGAAAGAAAACAGAGGGGACAGCAACATGATAACAGGGGAGAGAAACACCAACCATCCTCGGCCATTACCGTGATGGCCGGAAGCACGAGAGGACCAGGTGTGCCCAGCCAGCAGAGAAGCATCAAGCAGGAGGTGCTTGGCCTCCCGACGGAGATGTGGGGAACAGCAGGCCCTGCCTCCCAGCGATGGTGTGGGAACAGCAGGGGCGCTGCCACCCGGCGGCTGCACGGCGAGCACGAGGGACGCGGACTTGGCGGCGCTGCGAGCAGAAGCTTCGCGGCCTCCCTGCGGCGATGCGGCGAGCAGGACTTCCCAGCCACCGGTGGCGGCGCGGCGAGCAGGAGCGTCACAACCTTGGCGGCGCGAATAACAGGAGCTTCGCAGCCTCCTAGCGGCAACGGGGAGAGCAGGAGCTTCGGCCTCCCGGCGGCGGCGCGGCGAGCAGGAGGGTCACGGCCTTGGGGGTGCGACGAGCAGGAGCTTCCCGGCCTCTCGGCGACGGCGTGGAACCAGGAGGTGCGTGGCCTCCCTGCTGGCGCGGAACCCGGTGGAGGTCGCCGGTGTTGGGATTCGCGGTGGGGGTGGCGTGGTGGGATTCGCGATGGGTGCGGGGGAACGGGCGTCGTGCAGGGGTGGACGGGAACGGCTGCCGTAGCCGTGCCGGATGGAGGACGGGCACGGGCGCCGGCCGACCTCGGCCCCGCCACGAGCCCTCCACAACCAAGCACCCGCCCGCCTCCACCCCTCTCTCCGGCATGTGCGACACCTTGATTTCTTCCCGCGCGCTGTGAGGCGGGGGCGGTCTTGCATCGGTGGGAGCGGCAGGAGGCAGGTGAGGAAGGAGTCGCTTGATGGCAACATCTCCCCCGCACCCCCGGCCACCGTGGATTCCGGCGAGTTCTTTTTCTATGGTACTAACCGTGTCCGTGCCTGGTTGTTGTTTTGGTATTTATAAGAGTTACGGTGTGGTTGTCTAACGGAGGTGCCTGTTCGAGAACGGATGACAACCAAATGATCTAACACCGTGTGCTCCTTTTGTGCTCTCTATAGAAGATCTAATGGTTAGATGTGTATGCATAGCTACCACCCATGGTAGCCCACTATTTTCCATATATATATATATATATATATATATATATATATATATATATATATATATATATATATATATTGTCCTAACTATCTTGTTGTGTACGCTATTATGCAGAATGAAGATTAAGGAATGCAGAGTAAGGAACATCCTTGATGTTGGGTTCATTGACCCACACATCGTTAATTCATATGTGTTAGAACACCACCCCGCCGACGTGGAGGAAGACCTGTGGCGGTTTCTTACAAAACAGGAACTCAAAAGTGATATTCTATTTCCTTACCATTTTGGGTGAGTGTTTCTGTCTTGAGCACATTCTCTTTTGTTTACTCCATGCATGGTATGTGGCTAATCGATGAGTTATGCATGACTGTGCATGTATCGTGTCCGCAGATTCCACTGGATTCTGCTAGTAATTCAATTTCACACCTCCACAGTTCTCATCCACGACTCTCTGAATATGGATCCAAAGCTTTGGGCCGACATCAGAAAAATGATGCAGAAGTAATTATTTTCATTCATTTGCGCTCTATATCGATCGGCCTATTTCGTTCATTTCCTAATATCAAGTAACTAATTAATAACTCTCTTGTTCATTTAATTTTCTTTGCCTCGTAGGGTTTGGAGATGGTTCGCAGATGAAAAGGTCGGTGAATTCCAAAAAGAGCTACAATTTAAAAGGTCAGTGTCTAGGACTGGGGATATTCAGCCACCGGGGACCAATCTATGTGGATACTATGTTTGTGAGATGATCCGGAGATACACCTCTGAGCGGGTTCCGTGTGAGAACAATATCAAGAGGAATAACCTCCGGAAGATGCTTAGTCCGAAGCTCGCTTCCGACCACTTCAAGAGGAACTAGCTGGATGGTTCGCGAGGGAAGTCGTCCATCATAAAGGAGAACACTATGTAGAGGACGTAGAACTTCATATGCACTAAATTATGTATGGAAACTTGTTCAAAATTGTATATGGTCATCCGACATTGAATATATATTGTATATTCCTCTTGAATTCTCTTTGGTTCTAATTTCAAATTTGTTTGAAATTGTACATTCATATGCATGTATGTAGTACCGTAGAATATGTGAAACTCCTTCAAAATTAAAATAAAACACAAAAGAAATAAAACAATAAAAAGAAACCAGGTTTAGGGGGGGGGGGCTAAAACCCTAAACCCCGACGGACTGCTGGCGGCCACGTGGACGTGCCTTTAGTCGCGGTTCGTAAGGAACCACAACTAAAGGGGGGGGGGCCTTTAGTCGCGCTTAATTGGTCGCGGTTGCGCAACCGCGACTAATGGCAGTTGCGAACCGCGACCAAAGGCCGTTTTTCTACCAGTGTCTGTTTCTGCGCAGAAATCCAAATCTAGCATCAACCTTCTATTAGAGACTTTACTTGGCACAACAATGCAATAAAATAAAGATAAGGAGAGGTTGCTACAGTAGTAATAACTTCCAAGACACAACAAAACATTAGCAAAATAAAGACATGGGTTATCTCCCAAGAAGTGCTTTCTTTATAGCCATTAAGATGGGCTCAGCAATTTTAATGATGATCACATAAGGATGAGAGTTGAAGCAAAAGAGAGCATCAAAAAGCAAGTTTGGAACAAATTTAACTTTAACCCGCTTCCTATGCATAGGAATCTTGTACACAAATAAATTCATGAAGAACAAAGTGACAAGCATAGCAAGATAAAACAAGAGCAACTTCAAAAGTTTCAGCATATAGAGAGGTGTTTTAGTACCATGAAAATTTCTACAACCATATTTTCCTCTCTCATAATAATTTTCAGTAGCTTCATGAATAAACTCAACAATATAACTATCACATACAGCATGCTTTTCATGATCTACAAACACATAATTTTTATCAAGCTCGGAAATAGTGGGATTAAAACATTCAAACCCACTTTTATCAATAATATAACAAGATGATTGATCAATCTCAAAAGATATGGGACTCCTAGATAAAGTCAAGATCTCTCCAATCCCATTTTCATTAGTAGTACAATTAATATTATCAAGTAACATAGGACCATCATCTAGAGCTTTATCATAAACATTTGCTAAGCAAAACTCTTTAGTATCATGCATTTCGATATCAGGCACAAACAAAGCATTATCATAAGATTTATCAAAATAGCATGGATTATCATAGATAACGAGTAGCATAATTATTCTCACAAGTTTTACTCATAGGGAATATTTCAAGAGAATCCACAGGAACATAACACTCATCCTCCTTTGGTAAGCATGGAGGACAATCAAATAGTGTAAGAGATAAAGAGTTACTCTCATTAGAAGGTTGGCATGGGTAGCTAATCCATTCTTCCTCCTTTTGTTCATCACTCTCCTCCTCTTTTTCATCCAATGAGCTTTCGGGTTCATCAATTTCCTCCTCTTTTTCATCCAATGAGCTTTCAGGTTCATCAATTTCTTCTTTCATAGGTTCCTGCAAATTGTGAGTGCATTCTTGTGCATTAATGAGTCTCTCTTTATAATCAATGATATAAGGATTATCACTGTAACTTTCTATGCAAAAATTAAGGATAGAAGAGACATAATCTTTAAGGTCCTTACAAACAACACAGGTTTCATAATTTTTAGACATGAAGGATTCGATCTCAGATGCTCCGATAAATAAGACAAATTGTTCTACCTCTTCGAACCCAAAATGAATATAGTTATTCCAATTATAGTTCAAACTTATTCACTAAAGCCACATTGGAATTTCAGATGTTTAGTATCCTGTTATATCATGGCGTTTAAGCAAGATTTTAGCAATTGTATTCAATTTTTCTATCACAACACTCATGACTTTACCCGTTCTTGATTCTCTATAATTCTGTTATCACCCGATTTTGGCCAAATCAGGAGGTAGGCCGCGATCAAGATGGGCTTGGAAGATTACATTTTGAGAGATCTATGAAGCGGCCTCGCATGGAAAATTTGGGCTAGTTAGCCCGTGTATCTTAGTATAATAGATTGTGTATCGATTTAGAAGTTAGAGTTTATCTCGTGCACGGTTTAGTGCACGTCCTCTTTAGAAAGTCCCCTGGACTATAAATATGTACCTAGGGTTTATGGAATAAACAACAACACAACGTTCACCCCAAAACAAACCAATCTCGGCGCATCGCCAACTCCTTCGTCTCGAGGGTTTCAATCAGGTAGCGACATGCTGCCTAGATCGCATCTTGCGATCTAGGCAAGACAAGCTCCACGTTGTTCATGCGTTGCCCGTATCGAAGCGTCTTTGATGGCGGGCAACGTAGTTATCATAGATGTGTTAGGGTTAGCATTGTTCCTCGTATAAACATGCTTACGTAGTGCAACCCTTGCATATCTAGCCGTCCTCGTGCCTATCTCAGGCATGGGGGCGGCACCCTGCTTGTTCATCGTTTAGTAGATCTGATCCGTTACGATTGCTCCTTGCTCTCAAGGATTAGTTTAATATCCGCAATAGTTAGGCCCTACAAAGGGGGGGAGGATCCAGTGGCGCGTAGGGTGGCGTTCGCAAGTCCTAAACAGGATGTTCCGTGGATCAACTACATTGTTGGTTCTTTGGCCTTGTTTAGGATCGGCTTATGAGCACCGTGCGTGGCCGCGAGGCCCAACCTGGAGTAGGATGATCCGATTATGCGGTGAAAACCCTAAATCGTCGTAGATCTCATTAGCTTTATCTTGATCAAGCAGGATCACCAAGTATTCGTGCACCCCGCACGGATCATGGGTGGATCGGCTCTTTGAGCCGATTCACGAGATAACCTGAGAGCCGATCGAGGCTCGTATTTAACGTTTACGTGTATGCCATGCGAGGAACTAAGCGAGGCATTCCCCATCACCTTCCCGACCGGTATAGGTCAGGTGGCACGCCCTTGCACTTCGCATCGCCGCGTGTGACCGAAGAGCATTGCGGGCCGTCGCTCGGAGGGGTCTCGGCCCAGCCGCAGCTCTAGGCTCTTCCCGGCTCTACTAGTGCCGACCGTCGCTGCCCGACGGTGGGTTTTGGCGGTCAACACATTCCGGCACGCCCGGTGGGACATTGATCGTCTACATCAACCACATCGCCATCTACATCCGAGATGGCGACGGACGGCACGCCGGTCACCTACGAGGAGCTGCTCGCCGAGCTCAAGAAGAAACATGACGAGATCAAGGCCACCCTCGAAGCCGACCTCATCGGCTCTTTTCGCAGAACCCGTACCCATGGCATCGGATGGAAGGGATTCTCACCACAAGGTGCACTCGATGGGATAGATCTCTCTGCCCCGTCGGAGGAACGCACCATGGCCCTGCGGCAGGAGATTAACTACTTGGTGGCTCACTCGCTACACCGCCACTCTGAAAACTTGGTCAACGTGTTGGAGCGTCTCGCTCTGCGCGTGATCCAGGAGATCATGAGCCACCAGTACTCGCCGTCCGGACCAGCTCTCGGGACGCACCAAGGAGAGTTGCCACTCCAGTCCCGTCCACCGCTGCCATATGCGTTGGCAGCACCAGCTGAAGTGCCGGCTACACCGGCATTCGTCGTCTACAAGATCGGTGGTGACCCTAATGACTACCAGTTCTTGGTTGAGGCGCCTAAGGAGATCCCTCAAGGATACGCGTGCACGTATGTGCCGGATTGTGGCAACTGGGCACTCTCAAACCAGGCCACAACGTCAGGGACTCCGGCGCAAACAGGAGGAACGTCAGCGACAGAGCTTGAGAAGCAGACGTGGCTAGCTAAGTACGCCACCCCGACGAAACTCCCGAGCCCAGCTCCTGCAGTTGGCTCAGAGCTGGAAAAGCAAACATGGCTAGCTAAGTACGCCACCCCGGCGAATCTTCAGAGCGCATCTCCTGCAGCCAGCACAGCGGATCAGATCAGTACCATACTGAGAGACCAGTTCGGCATTATGCCGAAAAGGAGGGCAATCGGCTATTCCAAGCCGTACCCCGATGAGTACGAGATGATCCCGCTGCCACCTAAATATCGGCTCCCCGACTTCTCCAAATTCAGTGGATCGGATGGCTCCAGCTCCATCGAGCACATCGGCCGATATTTGGCGCAACTAGGACCGGCTTCGGTGTCGGATCAACTACGCGTGAGGCTCTTTTCACAGTCCCTCACGGGATCGGCTTTTGGATGGTATACCTCTTTGCCAAAGCAAACTCCATCCAGTCTTGGAAGCAATTGGAAGAACAGTTCCATATGCAATATCATTCAGAAGCTTCCGATTCTAGCATTGCCGATCTAGCACAATTACGTCAGAAGCGCGGAGAAACGGTGACAGAGTACATCCAGCGCTTCAGGAACCTTAGGAACCGATGTTATTCGGTTCGTATAACTGAAAAGGAAGCAGTCGAGTTGGCAGTAGCCGGCCTTGCAACACAGCTCAAGGACATGGCCTCCCAAGCAGATTATCCCTCGCCGGCGCACATGGTTCGAAACTATCGGCATATGAACAGCGCCACCCGGACTCGTACCAAGACAAGTTCAAGCGTGCGTAGTCATGGTCGATACGGAGGAAAGTGAAGTGCCCGCGGGAGACCAAGAAGTAGCGATGGCTGAGTGGACTCGGGGAGGAACCCCCGTGTCCCGCAAATGGGTAAAGCCACCGGGGCCGCCCGTGGGATTTGATTTCGACGTGACCAAGACTCGAACAAATCTTCGACCTCCTACTCAAGGAGAAACAGTTGACGATTCCTGAAGGTCTCAAGTTCCCCACGGCGCAAGAGCTAAACGGAAAGCCGTACTGTAAATTCCACAATTCGCTTTCCCATGCCACCAACGACTGCAGGGTGTGGCGTCAACACATCCAAGCGGCGATAGAGAAGGGGCGTTTAATTTTCAACCAGTACGCCATGAAGGTAGACACCCAGCCTTTCCCCGCCGTTAACATGGTAGAAGCCATTCACCCCGAGGGCTGCCAGCCAGGTCCCACGTTCAGCATCAACATGGTAGGACCTGGGAACCACTCTGGCAAAGATGGAGATGAGGGCAGCTGCTCTCATAGCAAGGATACAGAGGAGGCCGCTCCACGCGATCGGCTCCATCATGATGGCAAGCGCTACGTCACAGAGGGAGAAGTGAAGAATATAAGATATCAACGACCTCTCTCTGACCACCTCCTCAACAAATATGTGAGTCAATATGACCAACGCCGACGGTCCAACTACGATGATGAAGGAGATCGATTGGCTAGAGAAGCCAGAAGACATCGTCGGCAGGATCGCGATGAGGAGGAGCACGAGCGCTGTGCCACGGAAGCATCAAGGGAGCAAGAGGACAACGCCAGGCATTGGGACTGCCCCTTCTTCAGACACTCGCCGGGATTCAGGAATGAGCCGATTGCCCACAATCGGCAATTGCCCGTAATGCAATCAGAAAAAGAAGGGGGCAGCCAACGTGTCCGTGTTCGAGCGCCTAGGGCCTCTCCCGCCACAAAGCAAACGCGCTGAGTCACCTCGTTGGGCCGATCTTGAGGATTTAGAAGACGAGGGAGAAGTGGAAGAAGATAGGTACCACCGACCAAGGTGGTGCCCTGACGGACTCAGCCGTTCCCAAAAGCGCAGGGTTCAGCGATTGCGCGGCCTAGAGGAAGCCGAGAGGTTGTACCCGCATACGCTAAGGAAGGCACGGCCCGATCCGGCTGCAAAGGTCCAGCGAACCCCGGATGAAGAGGGTCGTCCACGAAAAATGGAGTGGCGCCCTAAACGAGGAAAGCCGATGATGAGACATCGGCCGGCACAAACATGGTACTCGTCTTGCCGACAGAGCGTAGCGCTCCACGACTCTACGGAGCACTCAAGGTGGACGACAGCAAGCGCATCAAGTCAGAAGTCGGGTTGGTTTTATCCAGCCTGACCAAGTAGCAAGATCAAACCAATGAGCAAACCAGGAGAGGCTGATCCTTGTGATCGGCCCCAAAAAATTTATGGAGGAACATTACAAAATCTTCATCGCGGAACCTTCATCGAACAAGCAATGTGGAGGCCGATTCCAGCAATCGGCCAAAATTATCCTCTGCACATATTCTGTTTGTGTTCAGCAACGAGCCACTGGGCGGCAGCCACGTCGGCAGAAGAAAGTCAGCATGAATCTTTACGAAGCCGACGTGCAAGTGCAGTGCCCTGACTAACCATGAAAGCCGATATCTGCAGTCATTTGGCAGATTCGGCTCGGGGGGCATATAGTCAGATGAACCCATGCAGATAAACATGTGCACCTATGCAGATAAACATGTGCAGACATGTGTGCAGAGGAACATTGGGGGCCGATTGAGAAAAATCGGCCAAATAAAAAAAAAGAAAATTTTCGCAAGAAGCGAAGCCGATGCGCAGTCATCGACTTTAGTACAGTTGCACAGGGCCAAAACCCACCGGCAGCCTACTGGCTACGCGCTCAACGACTTATGCATCCTTGCCGGTATTCTTGCCCTGACGGAGGCTCGGGGGGCAGCTCGCCTTAAAAGTTCTTTAGAAAGCCGATTTTGATGGAATCGGCTGATTCTGCATTACGATTCGGAGGCCGATGGTGACACATGTGGTTGATTACGACTGTCCTCGCCTTGATAAAGACTCGGGGGGCAACGGACTACATGGAGATCAGGAAAGGAGGAAAGGGACTAGATTCTCGGAATGGCCGATGAGTAGTCATCGGCTAAGGTACTCGCGAAGAATTATGATCGGACACCAAGTCGCAGACTCGAAATTGAGAAGTTCCTGGCCTACGAGCTAATCGACATGAGAGTTCGGCTTCATGAGTGTCCAAAGGAAAAGAAATCCGATACATTACTGTCGGTCTTCGCATGACGAGCGGAAGGAGTGAAATTGGAGCAATTGAAAGATGAATCAAAAGAACAATTTCATTAATTCAGAGGAGCGACTTTACAAGAAAGAGCCGATGGCTCTCAAAAGAGGGATCTAGTGCCTAGTGCGCTGCTGCTACTAGACCTATTCTACTAGTCGTCGCTATCCTCGTCATCACCGCCGTCGATGTCGTCGGCGCTGCTCCCAGGGAGTTCCTCGTCACTGCTGCCCCAGCCCGTGGCCGGAGCCTCTTCCTCCTCGTCATCACCATCATCCTCGCTGTCCGCCCAGGAGCGGAAGCGCTTGGTTGGCGGGTACCCAGCGGAAGAGGAAGATTCATCTTCCTCCTCCTCTTCTTCTTCTTCGTCGTCATCTTCATCCTCGCTGTCCGCCCACATGCGGGAGCGCTTCGCGGCGGGAGCTTGGCGGAGGGGAAGGCCTTGGCCTTCGCTGCTTCCCCTTCTTTCTTCTCATTGTCGGAGGAGAGGGGGTTCACCTCGGAATGAGGCTTGTCCTCGTTCTTCTTCTTCGGCGAGGAGTGGGGGAAGAGGTTTGAGAAAGAAGAGGAAGAGGAAGACATTGCTACAGGGGAAGAGGGTTTTTTGGGTGCCGATGGCTGGAACAGAGGAAGGGGATGAAGAAGGCTAGTCGATCGGCATAGTTAAATAATGAGGAGCCTGGTGGAAATTTATTGTCATTACAGTTTCCAAGGAGATGACGCCAGAGCTATCGAATTTTGCAGAGAAGCTGAGAAGACGGGGCATAATGATAACGGATACTGCAACAGCTCTACTCTGCCACGACATGACCCGACGAAGGAAAGCATAATGATTTTGGAAATGTCATTTCCAAAACCAGGGGGGCATGTGTTATCACCCGATTTTGGCCAAATCAGGAGGTAGGCCGCGATCAAGATGGGCTTGGAAGATTACATTTTGAGAGATCTATGAAGCGGCCTCGCATGGAAAATTTGGGCTAGTTAGCCCGTGTATCTTAGTATAATAGATTGTGTATCGATTTAGAAGTTAGAGTTTATCTCGTGCACGGTTTAGTGCACGTCCTCTTTAGAAAGTCCCCTGGACTATAAATATGTACCTAGGGTTTATGGAATAAACAACAACACAACGTTCACCCCAAAACAAACCAATCTCGGCGCATCGCCAACTCCTTCGTCTCGAGGGTTTCAATCAGGTAAGCGACATGCCGCCTAGATCGCATCTTGCGATCTAGGCAGCACAAGCTCCACGTTGTTCATGCGTTGCCCGTATCGAAGCGTCTTTGATGGCGGGCAACGTAGTTATCATAGATGTGTTAGGGTTAGCATTGTTCCTCGTATAAACATGCTTACGTAGTGCAACCCTTGCATATCTAGCCGTCCTCATGCCTATCTCGGGCATGGGGGCGGCACCTGCTTGTTCATCGTTTAGTAGATCCGATCCGTTACGATTGCTCCTTGCTCGCAAGGATTAGTTTAATATCCGCAATAGTTAGGCCCTACAAAGGGGGGAGGATCCGAGTGGCGCGTAGGGTGGCGTTCGCAAGTCCTAAACAGGATGTTCCGTGGATCAACTACATTGTTGGTTCTTTGGCCTTGTTTAGGATCGGCTTATGAGCACCGTGCGTGGCCGCGAGGCCCAACCTGGAGTAGGATGATCCGATTATGCGGTGAAAACCCTAAATCGTCGTAGATCTCATTAGCTTTATCTTGATCAAGCAGGATCACCAAGTATTCGTGCACCCCGCACGGATCATGGGTGGATCGGCTCTTTGAGCCGATTCACGAGATAACCCGAGAGCCGATCGAGGCTCGTATTTAACGTTTACGTGTATGCCATGCAGGAACTAAGCGAGGCATTCCCCATCACCTTCCTGACCAGGTATAGGTCAGGTGGCACGCCCTTGCACTTCGCATCGCCGCGTGTGACCAGAAGAGCATTGCGGGCCGTCGCTCGGAGGGGTCTCAGCCAGCCGCAGCTCTAGGCTCTTCCCGGCTCTACTAGTGCTGACTGTCGCTGCCCGACGGTGGGTTTTGGCGGTCAACACATTCATATATATTTCAATAAGCTCCAAATAGGTTGTAGGTTCTCCCATAACAACAGTTTTTAATTTTTCGATTTTTCAAATTTTTATGGATTTTTGGGTATATAAGAAAAATAAAACAAAACAAAAAGAAACTAGACAAAATTAAACTAAGCAAAATAATACTAGACAGAAATAAACTAAGCACAAATAAACTAGACAAAAGTAAACTAAGCAAAACAAAATAAAATAAAATAAAAACAGAGAGAGAGGTAGAGTGTACTCCCCAGGTGAACTTATGAGTAGAGCTATGCATCCCCGGCAATGGCGCCAGAAAATAGTCTTGATAACCCACAAGTGTAGGGGATCGCAACAGTCTTCGAGGGAAGTAAAACCCAAATTTATTGATTCGACACAAGGGGAGGTAAAGAATATTTATAATCCTTAACAACTGAGTTGTCAATTTAGCTGCACCTGGAAAAGCACTAGTAACAGGGGTGATGTGAAAGCAGCAGTAATATGAGAGCAATAGTAACAGGTAATACGACAGCAATGAATAAGTAACACAGAGGCAATGGCACCCAGAAAATAGTTGATACTACTTCCAATGACATATAGAAAGAGTATATGATGATAAGAGATGGACCGGGGTTCCCAGCTATCTACACTAGTGGTAACTCTCAAATAACAAGTAACAAGTGTTGGGTGAACAAATTACAGTTGGGCAATTGATAGGATTGAAATAGCATTAAGACAGAACATCAAGATTATTAATCATGTAGGCATGTTTTCCATATATAGTCATACGTGCTCGCAATGAGAAACTTGCATACCATCTTTTGTCCTACCAGCCGGTGGCATCCGGGCCTCTAGGGAATCTACTGGTAATTAAGGTACTCCTTGATAACCCACAAGTATAGGGGATCGCGACAGTCTTCGAGGGAAGTAAAACCCAAATTTATTGATTCGACACAAGGGGAGGTAAAGAATACTTATAAGCCTTAACAACTGAGTTGTCAATTCAGCTGCACCTGGAAAAGCACTAATAACAGGGGTGATGTGAAAGCAGCAGTAGTATGAGAGCAATAGTAACAGTAACACAACAGACAGTAGCAATAACACAGGAGCAATGGCACCGGAAAATAGTTGATACTACTTCCAATGACATGTAGAACGAGTATATAATGATGAGAGATGGACTGGGGTTCCCAGCGATCTACACTAGTGGTAACTCTCCAATAACAAGTGTTGGGTGAACAAATTACAGTTGGGCAATTGATAGGATTCAAAGCATTAAGTTAGAACATCCAGCTTATTAATCATGTAGGCATGTTTTCCATATATAGTCGTACGTGCTCGCAATGAGAAACTTGCACAACATCTTTTGTCCTACCAGCCGGTGGCAGCCGGGCCTCAAGGGAATCTACTGGATATTAAGGTACTCCTTTTAATAGAGTACCGGAGCAAAGCATTAACACTTGGTGAAAACATGTGATCCTCACATCACCGCCATCCCCTCCGGTTGTCTCGATTTCTGTCACTTCGAGGCCTTTGGTTCCGGACAGCGACATGTGCATACAACTTGTAGATACAATCTAAGCAATAAGTATAGAGCTTAAATCTAAAATCATGCCACTCGGGCCCTAGTGACAAGCATTAAGCATAACAATGATTGCAGCAACAATAACTTCACAAACTTTATAGATAGACTAATCATAATGTATCATCCATCGGATCCCAACAAACACAACACCGATTACATCGGATGGATCTCAATCATGTAAGGCAGCTCATGAGATCATTGTATTGAAGTACATGGGATAGAGAGTACCAACTAGCTATCTGCTAGAACCCGTAGTCCATGGGGGAACTACTCACGGAGCATGATGGAGGCGATGGCGTCGATGGAGATGGCTTCCGGGGCACTTCCCCCTCCCGGCAGGGTGCCGGAACAGAGACTTCTGTCCCCCGAATTGGAGTTTCGCGATGGCGGCGGCGCCCCTGGAGTCTTTCTGGAGTTTCGTCAATTGGTGTCGCGTTTTTAGGTCGGGACGGCTTAAATAGGCGAAGAGGCGGAGTCGGAGGGGCCACGGGGCCTCCTCCCCATAGGCCGGCGCGGCCAGGGTGGAGCCCGCGCGGCCCTGTCGTGTGGGGCCCCCCTGGCTTGCCTCCGACTCTCCTTCGGTGTTCTGGGGCCTTCCGGGAAAAATAAGATGTTTGGCGTTGATTTCGTCCAATTCCGAGAATATTGCCCGAACAGCCTTTCTGGAACCAAAAACAGCAGAAAACGAGGAACCGGCACTTCGGCATCTTGTTAATAGGTTAGTTCCGGAAAACGCATAAAAACATTATAAAGTGCAAGCAAAACATGTAAGTATTGTCATAAAACAAGCATGGAACGATAGAAATTATGGATACGTTGGAGACGTATCAGCATCCCCAAGCTTAGTTCCTACTCGTCCTCGAGTAGGTAAACGATAAAAAAGAATAATTTCTGTAGTGACATGCTACTTACATAACCTTGATCATACTATTACAAAGCATATGAAATGAATAAAGTGACTCAAGGCAATAATCTATAGTTGCTAACAAATAGATAACATATAGCAAAACTTTTCATGAAGAGTACTTTCAAGACAAGCATCAAAAGTCTTGCACAAGAGTTAACTCATAAAGCAATAGATTCAAAGTAAAGGCATCGAAACAACACAAAGGAAGATATAAGTTTCAGCAGTTGCCTTCAACTTTCAACATGCATATCTCATGGATAATTGTCAACATAAAGTAATATGATGAATGCAAATAAGCAAGTATGTAAGAATCAATGCACAATTGACACAAGCATTTGCTTCTAAGATGGAAGGAAGTAGGTAAACTGACTCAACATAAAAGTAAAATAATGGCCCTTCGCAGAGGGAAGCATTGATTGCTATATTTGTGCTAGAGCTTTGGTTTTGAAAACATAAAGAGAGCATAAAAGTAAAGTTTTGAGAGGCGTTTGTTGTTGTCAACGAATGGTAGTGGGCACTCTAACCCCCTTGCCAGACAAACCTTCAAAGAGCGGCTCCCATTTTATTTTTATTTTTGTGTGGCACTCCTTCCAACCTTTCTTTCACAAACCATGGCTAACCGAATCCTCGGGTGCCTCGCCAACAATCTCATACCATGAAGGAGTGCCTTTTTATTTTAGTTTTATTATGATGACACTCCTCCCCACCTTTGCTTTCTCAAGCCATGGCTAACCGAATCCTTCGGGTGCCGTCCAACAATCACATACCATGGAGGAGTGTCTATTTTTGTTATTAATTTGGGACTGGGAATCCCATTGCCAGCTCTTTTTGCAAAGTTATTGGATAAGCGGATGAAGCCACTAGTCCATTGGTGAAAGTTGCCCAACAAGATTGAAAGATAAACACCACATACTTCCTCATGAGCTATTAAACATTGACACAAATCAGAGGTGATAAATTTTGAATTGTTTAAAGGTAGCACTCAAGCAATTTACTTTGGAATGGCGGAGAAATACCATGTAGTAGGTAGGTATGGTGGACA
Organism: Lolium rigidum; assembly: GCF_022539505.1. Taxonomy (NCBI): domain Eukaryota; kingdom Viridiplantae; phylum Streptophyta; class Magnoliopsida; order Poales; family Poaceae; genus Lolium; species Lolium rigidum. The sequence continues at coordinate 246,061,350 of NC_061513.1, read as the reverse complement.
CAAATGGCATAGTGGTTGGCTCAAGGTTTTGGATGCACGAGAAGCATTCCCTCTCAGTACAAGGCTTTGGGCTAGCAAGGTTATTTGAAGCAAACACAAGTATGAACCGGTACAACAAAACTTACATAAGAACATATTGCAAGTATTATAATACTCTACACTTTCTTCCTTGTTGCTCAAACACTTTTACCAGAAAATATCTAGACCTTAAGAGAGACCAATCATGCAAACCAATTTCAACAAGCTCTACAGTAGTTCTCCACTAATAGGTTTAAACTACATGAAAAAACTTAATCATGATCTACTTGAGAGCTCAAAACAATTGCCAAGTGTCAAATTATTCAAGACAATATGAGGCATTTTCTGTTTCCAACCAAATAACCATAAGTGATGTAGCTTCCAACTTTTATCATTGAACATTAAAAGTAAAACGAAGAACAAGTGTTCATATGAAAAAGCGGAGCGTGTCTCTCTCCCAAACAAGGATTGCTAGGATCCGATCTTATTCAAACAAAAAAAATAAAAGCACATAGACGCTCCAAGTAAAGCACATATGATGTGACCGAATAAAAATATAGTTTCAATAGAAGAACCTGATAAGTTGATGAAGAAGGGGATGCCTTGGGCATCCCCAAGCTTAGACGCTTGAGTCTTCTTGAAATATGCGAGGATGAACCACGGGGGCATCCCCAAGCTTAGACTTTTCACTCTTCTTGATCATATATCATCCTCCTCTCTTGACCCTTGAAAACTTCCTTCACACCAAACTTCTCATAAACTTCATTAGAGGGGTTAGTACTCAAAAAACTTGAATCCACCTTGGTCCTGTAGTGACACATTGCAAGAACTCAATAAAACATTAGCTACAGCTCTCCACGTCTAGAAAGCCTCACTTAAAGTCCGCAAGAGACAATGCAAAAAACAGAGACAGAATCTGCCAAAACAGAACAGCCAGTAAACACGAATTTTAAACAGGTACTTCCGTTGCTCAAATCAGAAAACTCAAAACTAATGAAAGTTGCGTACATATCTGAGGAACAAGCACGTAAATTGGTATATTTTTCTGAGTTACCTACAGAGAAAACAGCCCAGATTCGTGACAGATAGAAATCTGTTTCTGCGCAGAAATCCAAATCTAGCATCAACCTTCTATTAGAGACTTTACTTGGCACAACATTGCAATAAAATAAAGATAAGGAGAGGTTGCTACAGTAGTAACAACTTCCAAGACTCAATAAAAAACAGTAGCAAAATAAACTCATGGGTTATCTCCCAAGAAGTTCTTTCTTTATAGCCATTAAGATGGGCTCAGCAAATTTTAATGATGCACTCGCAAGAAATAAGAGTTGAAGCAAAAGAGAGCATCAAGAAGCAAATTCAAAACACATTTAAGTCTAAACCACTTCCTATGCATAGGAATCTTATACACAAATAAATTCATGAAGAACAAAGTGACCAGCATAAGAAGGTAAAACAAGAGTAACTTCAAAATTTTAAGCATATAGAGAAGTGTTTTAGCACCATGAAAATTTCTACAACTATATTTTCCTCTCTCATAATAATTTTCAGTAGCTTCATGAAAAAACTCAATAATATAACTATCACATATAGCATGCTTTTCATGATCCATAAACACATAATTTTTATCAAGCTCAAAAATAGTGCGATTAAAACTTTCAAACACACTTTTATCAATAATATAACAAGATGGTTGATCAATCTCAAGAGATATGGGACTCATAGATGATGTCAAGACCTCTCCAATCCCATTTTCATTAGTAGTACAATTAATATTATCAAGTAACATAGGACCATCATCAAGAGCTTTATCATAAACATTTGCTACGCAAAATTCTTTAGTACCATGCATTTCGACATCAGGCACAAACAAAGCATTATCATAAGATTTATAAAAGTAGCATGGATTATCATAAATAACAGTAGCATAATTATTCTCACAAGTTTTACTCATAGGGAATATTTCAAGAGAATCCACAGGAACATAACATTCAACCTCTTTCGGTAAGCATGGAGGACAATCAAATAGTGTAAGAGATAAAGAGTTACTCTCATTAGAAGGTTGGCATGGGTAGCTAATCCATTCTTCCTCCTTTTGTTCATCACTCTCCTCTTCTTTTTCATCCAACGAGCTTTCAGGTTCATCAATTTCCTCCTCTTTTTCATCCAATGAGCTTTCAGCTTCATCAATTTCTTCTTCCACAGGTCCCTGCAAATTGTGAGTGCATTCTTGTGCATTAATGAGTCTCTCTTTATAATCAATGATATAAGGATTATCGGTGTAACTTTCATTGCAAAAATTAAGGATAGAAGAGACATAATCTTTAAGGTCCTTACAAACAACACAAGTTTCATAATTTTTAACCATGAAGGATTCTATCTTAGAGGCTCCCATAAATATGACAAATTGTTCTACCTCTTCAAACCCAAAATGAATATAGCTATTCCGATTATAGTTCTTAATTAAAAATTCCTCACTAAAGCCACATTGAAATTTAAGATGTTTAGTCTCCTGTTGAGAGCAACAGTTTATATCATGGCGTTTAAGCAAGATTTTAGCAATTGTATTCAATTTTTCTATCACAGCACTCATCACTTTTCCTGCTCTTGATTCTCTATAATTATTATAATATTCTATAAGCTCCAAGTAGGTTATGGGTTCTCCCATAACAGCAGTTTTTTAATTTTTAGGTTTTTCAAATTTTTATGGATTTTTGGGTATATGAGAAAAGTAAAACAAGACAAAAAGAAACTAGACAAAAGTAAACTAAGCAAAATAATACTAGACAGAAATAAACTAAGCACAAATAAACTAGACAAAAGTAAACTAAGCAAAACAAAATAAAATAAAATAAAAACAGAGATAGAGGTAGAGTGTACTCCCCAGGTGAAGTTATGAGTAGAGCTATGCCTCCCCGGCAACGGCGCCAGAAAACAGTCTTGATAACCCACAAGTATAGGGCATCGCGGCAGTCTTCGAGGGAAGTAAAACCCAAATTTATTGATTCGACACAAGGGGAGGTAAAGAATACTTATAAGCCTTAACAACCGAGTTGTCAATTCAGCCGCACTCGGAAAAGCACTAATAACAGGGGTGATGTGAAAGCAAGCAGTAGTATGAGAGCAATAGTAACGAGTAACACGGCAGCGAGTAGCAATAACACAGGAGCAATGTCACCAGAAAATAGTTGATACTACTTCCAATGACATGTAGAACGAGTATATAATGATGAGAGATGAACTGGGGTTCCCAACGATCTACACTAGTGGTAACTCTCCAATAACAAGTGTTGGGTGAACAAATTACAGTTGGGCAATTGATAGGATTCAAAGCATTAAGTTAGAACATCCAGCTTATTAATCATGTAGGCATGTTTTCCATATATAGTCGTACGTGCTCGCAATGAGAAACTTGCACAACATCTTTTGTCCTACCAGTACGGTGGCAGCCGGGCCTCAAGGGAATCTACTGGATATTAAGGTACTCCTTTTAATAGAGTACCGGAGCAAAGCATTAACACTTGGTGAAAACATGTGATCCTCACATCACCGCCATCCCCTCCGGTTGTCCTGATTTCTGTCACTTCGGGGCCTTTGGTTCCGGACAGCGACATGTGCATACAACTTGTAGATACAATCTAAGCAATAAGTATAGAGCTTAAATGTAAAATCATGCCACTCGGGCCCTAGTGACAAGCATTAAGCATAACAATGATTGCAGCAACAATAACTTCACAAACTTTATAGATAGACTAATCATAATGTATCATCCATCGGATCCCAACAAACACAACACCGATTACATCAGATGGATCTCAATCATGTAAGGCAGCTCATGAGATCATTGTATTGAAGTACATGGGATAGAGAGTACCAACTAGCTACTGCTAGAACCCGTAGTCCATGGGGGAACTACTCACGGAGCATGATGGAGGCGATGGCGTCGATGGAGATGGCTTCCGGGGGCACTTCCCCGTCCCGGCAGGGTGCCGGAACAGAGACTTCTGTCCCCCGAATTGGAGTTTCGCGATGGCGGCGGCGCCCCTGGAGTCTTTCTGGAGTTTCGTCAATTGGTGTCGTGTTTTTAGGTCGGGACGGCTTAAATAGGCGAAGAGGCGGAGTCGGAGGGGCCACGGGGCCTCCTCCCCATAGGCCGGCGCGGCCAGGGTGGAGCCCGCGCGGCCCTGTCGTGTGGGGCCCCCCTGGCTCGCCTCCGACTCTCCTTCGGTGTTCCGGGGCCTTCCGGGAAAAATAAGATGTTTGGCGTTGATTTCGTCCAATTCCGAGAATATTGCCCGAACAGCCTTTACGGAACCAAAAACAGCAGAAAACGAGAACTGACACTTCGGCATCTTGTTAATAGGTTAGTTCCGGAAAACGCATAAAAACATTATAAAGTGCAAGCAAAACATGTAAGTATTGTCATAAAACAAGCATGGAACATCAGAAATTATGGATACGTTGGAGACGTATCACTCCTTTTAATAGAGCACCGGAGCAAAGCATTAACACTTGGTGAAAACATGTGATCCTCATACCTACGCCTTCCCCTCCAGTTATCCCAGTTGCTGTCACTCTGGGGCCTCGGGTTCCGGACATAGACATGTGCAAACAACTTGTAGATACAATCTAAGCAATAATTATAGAGCTCAAATCTAAGATCATGCCACTCGTGCACTAGTGACAAGCATTAAACACAACAAGATTGCAACAACAATAACTTCACAAACTTATATAGATAGACTAATCATAATGTAACAATCCATCGGATCCCAACAAACACAACACCGATTACATCGGATGAATCTCAATCATGTAAGGCAGCTCATGAGATCATTGTATTGAAGTACATGGGAGAGAGAGTACCAACTAGCTACAGCTAGAACCCGTAGTCCATGGGGGAACTACTCACGGAGCATGATGGAGGCGGTGGCGTCGATGGAGATGTCTTCCGGGGGCACTTCCCCGTCCCGGCGGCGTGCCGGAACAGAGATTCTGTCCCCCGAAACGGAGTTTCGCGATGGCGGCGGCGCCCCTGGAGTCTTTCTGGAGTTTCGTCAATTGGTATCGAGGTTTTAGGTCGCGAGGGACTTTATAGGCGAAGAGGCGGAGTCGGAGGGGCCACGGGGCCCCCTCCCCATAGGGCCGGCGCGGCCGGGGGCCACCCGCGCCGCCATATGGTGTGGGCCCCCTGCTGCCCGCCTCCGACTCTCCTTCGGTGTTCGGACCCTTCCGGGAAAATAAGATATTTGGTCTTTGTTTCGTCGAATTCCGAGAATATTGCCCGAACAGACCTTTCCGGAACCAAAAATAGCGAGAAAACGGGAATTGGCACTTCGGCATCTTGTTAATAGGTTAGTTCCGGAAAATGCATAAAATCATTATAAAGTGTGAGCAAAACATGTAGGTATTGTCATAAAACTAGCATGGAACATCAGAAATTATAGATACGTTGGAGACGTATCAACTAGGCGCGTGGTGTTTCGCCCATATCGTGGACGGAGATCGTCCCGTGTGCGTTCGCCGTGTCCGCACGCTTGAGCAGTTGCAGATCCAGCTACTCAGGTAAGCGATATGTGCTCAGATCCCCCCAATCCCCCAGTAGGACATGATTTTCTGGTCAATTTTGTCCCCATTTTCATGGTGCGGGATTTTGGAAGTAGATGGATGGCAGCGCATGGACTCTCCCCTGTAGATCCACTTTTTGTCCTTGTTCTATGGTTCTCATGGTTCCCTGTAGAGCATGGTTTGGTGTAATTTGTACTTGTTTGTTATGGTTCCCATGGTTTCGCTGTAGAGCATGGTTGGAATAATTTTGGTTCAGTTGTGTGTGGTACACCCGAAATTAGATGATGCTAGTACAGCTTTATGTTCTCAGTGGTTTATTTTTGCAATGTGGTACTCAGTGGTTTACATGTTTTTCCAACCATTGTTTCTCCAAGTTTTTGCAGTACAGAGCATGTAGGTTCTGTATGGATCATGTAGAGTAACTTTGCAGTTGTGGTTGATACTTTTTCTAGCCTAAGTTGTTTTTGCCATGCCATGAGATGCCACGAGTTGGCGATTATTCATGTTTTAAATAAGTTGTTACGTCATTATAATTAAGTTGTCAACTAGGAGTAATTAAGTTGGCTAGTGGTTGTTACTTAAGTTGCTTTCTGAATTTTCCATGCCATGAACGATGCCACGAGTTGTTGTTATCTATGTTTTAAATAATTTGTTCTGTCATTATGATTAAGTTGTCCACTAGAAGTAATTAAGTTGGCTGGTGGGTCTTACTTAAGTTTGATTTCTGATTTTTCCATGACATGAAGGATGCCTTGAGTTGCCCATTATCTGTCTTAAACAAGTTGTTCTGTTATTATGAATAAGTTGTCCACTAGTAGTAATTAAGTTTGGCTGGTGGTTCTTTTTTAAGTTTTTTTTTATTTCATTCCATGAACTATGCCTTGAGTTAGCCATTATCTGTCTTAAATAAGCCGTTTTGTCATTATTCCATTTCCTTAATGCTATCAAGCTGAGCCGATCTTATACACTAAGTTGCATCCCTTAGAATATACCGCAATATAACTAGCGGATAATAGAGCAAAGTTGATGTCTGCTTTCAGTCATGTTTTCCCGAAGTTTTAGTAGAACAGAGCTTTTGTACGTTTTGTATGATCATGTAGACTAACTTGCATAAGGGGTGATGTAGAGTTGCATGGTACATTTTTGTGTGCATATGTAAGCATGTTAAATTGATTTTTTGGTTTTTGTTTCTATTCACCAACAGGGTAGGGAGATGACTAAGAGGTTTCCGCGTCTACAACTACCAGATGGAGCAACGGGCAGACCTGCAGCCTCACCAGCAGGTATAGCATCTAACCTTAATTTGTTTTCATAGCATACTTAAGTTTGCTTTTTTGAAAGTATTTGAGTTGTCTTTTGATAGCATGCCTTAGTTGTTTTTTGGAAGTAAATTGAGTTGTTCTGACATTACCTTGTCCTTACTTATGTTGAATATGTTATTCCTTTTTTCAGGCTGCAGATGCGGATAATCCTATGAACATGAATGGTCCGAATCCTGTACCCGCTACTAATTTACGATCCCGTGGAGCTACTTCAGGTGGTAATCATGCAGAAAATGTTGTTGGACCTTCTGCAACTGTGGTTGAACCTAAGAAAAGCCGTGCGTTCCTGTCGGTATGTCCAATTCATACTTCCTCGCTTTTGTGTTTCTTCAAATATGTGCATTAGTTTTCTTATGTTGTGTGTGAAATTGACCTGAATTATTATTTGACCTTTTTTCTCCTTATCATGGTGTGCAGCTTGGTAGGAATAAAGCGTATCCTGCTAGACTTGCGAAGCTGAATGAAATTTTATCAGGTGATCAGAAGACGTTGATCACAGAGTGGGGGTGGGGAGGAATGATGATGGTTAAAGCTACTGAGATGCCTGTTGATCTAAGCATGCGGGTCTTGGCATGTTTTGACCCAATTAGAAGTGAGCTAGTTATACCAGGGAGGGGGACCATTCCCGTCGATGCAACAAGTTACAACAAAGTCTTTGGGCTACCCAATGAAGGATGCTTGTACGGTATGAAATGGAAACTGAACTAATAGCCTTCATGAACGAAGAGTACAACATTCAGGGTGGGTCTGCACAAGGTTTCAAGCAAGGGCGCAAGATGATTCAGGAAATGGCAGGGGCAGCTGATATGAAGTTCCTACGGGCATACTGTGCTGCTGTTGTGAGCTGTTTTATATCATCATCAACAAGTGCCAATATCAGTCCAAGGTCATATCCAAGTTTAGTGGATCTCAATGTCATGAGGAAGTCTAACTGGTGCCAGTTTGCAGTTGATCAGATTGCTCAAGAAGTGAAAAAGATAGGGGTCAAAAAGAAATCTGTGTGTTGTTGTTTACATCACCTCGTGGTACTTGATCTTTTTAACCTTTTCGTGTTTGGGCCTTGTTTTTATATCGTAATAACTACTGCAACATGTGTTGCTTTTTTTCAGCATATCTTACTAACCTTTTCTTTTACCTTTTTTTGTAGATACTATATCTTGACTCTCTTGATGTTGATGAGCCTGTGCCATCTATTGAGGAATGTCCCATACGCGTTGCCGCATGGGATGACAAATTAATTCAAGCTGTCATGCATGCGCAAAGATATGAAGTCAAATGGAGAGTTTGGAAAGATGAAGGTATTTTTTAACTACCCAAAATAGTTATGATTTTTTCCTGTTACCATGTGGTACTGGGGTTACTAGCCTCATGGTAGTTCATTTCCAAAACTATCTTAGTTCATGTAGTACCTAAGTTTTGCTTTACTAGATTGATCTAAGTTGTTTTTAAGTAGATCCTCTGCGATGTGGCCGGATCATTTTTCCAAAACACTCTTACTTCATGTAATACCTAAGTTTGCTTATTCTGTCTCATCTAAGTTGTCACATTAGGCCATCTAATGTTCTTTTTTTACAAAATGTATCTTAGTTCTTACTTTTTCTATTTTCACATATCTAAATTGTTTTCTCTGTGTCATCTAAGTTACTTGCCATTATATCTAAGTTGCTTTACTACCCTTATCTAAATTGCTTCATATTAGTATACATGTTGTGTTCCTAAGCTGCTTACTAGCCACATCCAAGTTGTTACATATAAGTACATCTAAACCGCTCATACTTCAGTTAAATTTTGCACACTTATGCTAACAGAAACATGACTTTTTCCAGAACTTTCTTACTTCATGTAATACGTAAGTCTGCTTCTTCTGCCTCATCTAAGTTGTCACATTAGCCCATCTAATTTGCTTTTTTTAACAAAATGTACCTTAGTTCTTCATTCTTCTGTTTTTCACATATCTAAGTTGTTTTCTATGTGTCATCTAAGTTACTTTGCCAAAATAACTAAGTTGTTTTACTACACTGATCTAAATTGCTTCATATTAGTACATATGTTTTGTGTTCCTAAGCTGCTTACTAGCCACATCTAAGTTACTTTAGTATCGACATCTAAGTTGTGTCAGTGGTTCATATAAACCGCTCATACTTCAGTTAAAATTGCACACTCATGCTAACAAAATATGACATTACTGAATTTTTACAGTTGAAAGATGGGGTGGGGGTGACTATTAGAGACGGTCTTTTTGTCGGGATGACGAGATTAGAAGAGTTTGTATCATCAAGGTTGCCTAGGAATCACCCATGTCAGATAATTTCATTTTTCCCCTTTTCCCACTTTTAATTTCTGTTTTTCAAAATGTACACAGTGATTTCATGCAAAACTAAATAATTCTCACTAGTTTTTGCTTTTGTATTTGTTGAGCAGAAAAAGAGGAAACTTGCTGTGATGATTGGGGAGCTATGCACCGATATCTCCAATAGGTTGGGCACTTTCGTAGAACAAGTAGGGGACTTTGAACAAGCAGAAGAGAGTGCAAAAGGTGTTTGTGGAAGATTTAGGAAGAGGCAAAGGCCTGAACCTTCTATTGTTGTTGATGACGAGGATGATGAGGATGCGGATGATGAGGACTACAATGCAGATGGTAATGACGATGACGAAGAAGATGAAGATGGTGATGACGAGGATGATGAAGGCGATGAGGACGGTGACAATGAAGATGGTGCCAGCAAACAACAACCTTCAAATGGACAGCACAATGAGGATGATGATTTCCAAGACTTTGGTGCTCATTTCGATAATACACCACGGAGATCTCCTCGTTTCGAGAATTCACCAAGGAGATCTGCTAGGTTGGGAAATGTGAACACAAATCAATCAGTTGGCGCAGAAAACACTCCATTGCCTGGACTGAGCCCGTTCTCAGATATCAGAGGGTTTGCGGCTTCCAGAGGCGAAGACATTGACATGACAAACAACCAGGGCCCAAAATTCTTATATATAACAAAGAAAATATACCCCAATTCCATATTCATGGAGGAGATTGCTAGGTCTCAAAGGGTTTCTCCTACAACAACACCACCACTGGACCAGTTCCGCAGGGACACTGTTGTACAGAAAGTTCAGGCAGAGTGCATTGCATTTGATAAGTTAGCAATCAGGGGTGATAAAGGAGTCCAGATGAAACAGAAAATGGTTGCGCATCGTGTCAGACCTGTGGATACCAATGTGCAGTCTGAAATAGTTCAGGATCAGGTCACAGTACAGACTTCCAACCAAACTGCAGCTCCGTTGGGACCAAAATCAACTATGGCAATGTCAGACGCAACTATGGTCGATACGGCAACAACTTCAGCTAATCAAGCGCCTGTTTCACCTCGAAGAGCTGCAACTAGTTCAAGAACAGCAGCCCACAACACAGGTGCATCACCGCAGCCTCCTCCAGACGCAAGTCATGCTGTTGCACAAACAAAAATTCTAGCACAAGCTCTTTTCATTCGTACTTCTCCACGCCAGAACAAGAATACTCCAACATCTCCTGCTACGCCTTCTACTTGTCAAGGATCGCAGACCAACCGTGCCGCCCAGAAATCATCGGGTCCAACTCATCAAACTTGTCCACCTTCCGCGAGCTAAGGATCCTAGATGGGAGAAGGGTTGTGACCCGCCATCTTTCAACCTTGGGTTTGATAGTCCACAAAAAAGCCAACAACAAACTCCTATAGTTGCAGCATCTGATGGGATAACACCACAATCTTTTAGGTCCTTTGGGTCTCCAATTTTCGATGACTACGATGATGTTTGCAGTCCATAAATGGAGGAAGAAGCCATTGCTTTATGTACCAAGGTTGAAAGGGAGAAAGGCTACCTGACAGACGAAGCAGATACTATAGGTGTAGGACATCAAACTGAAGCTGAACTTCAAACACCAACCCCTGTTGCCAACAAGGATGCTTCTGGAAGCAACTCAAATGCAGCTCCTGGCCGGATCATCCGACCAGCTGCATGTTATAAGTCACCGTACATAGAATTTTCAAGCAAAAACACTTATGAATGCTCAGCTGATGTGAAGGAAGTCTATGATCTAGTTATCTCGGGTGGTAAACGAAATGGAAGGGGTCAGCACAAGGACAACACCCCAATCATTATCAACTTCGAGAAGTTTTTTGTGTCCCATCAGGAACTGGCAAACTCAATGATGCCTTGCGCTGAGCTAGATAACACAGTATTCGAACTAGGTCTCGAATCAGTTATGCTGAGGAAAGATAAGAATGACAAGAAAGTTGTGATGCCTTTGAGATTTATGGTTAGCACCACAACACCTTTTTTGTGTGTATCTGTTTTGTTCTGTTTCTTTTTTACTTGTTAAGCACAGATATTTCGAAGCAAAACTAACTGCCCCACCTGGGGATTCCTCAAATGTTTTCTGTAGACATTACTGCAGGAATATGGTTGGAATCACAAGCATGTCAAGAAGTACTTTGCGAAGAAGGATGCACATCTTGACAAGAAAGACTTGGTAATCTTTTTCCCCCCTTTCTTTCTTGTTTTTGTTCATTCATATTCTTTTGTAATCATTCTAGTTCTGTTTTGGAGCTGATTTCTTTTTTATCTGCCAACCACACGAACATGTGTTGCTTCCAATGTTGGAAAACATGAGCGAAGACCCAATTGTGAAAGTGAACCACTACTGGTTGCTTGTTCTCAACATCAAAGACAGAAGATTCGAAGTTCTTCACTCTATGAGGACAATAAATGATAAAATATTGGACCTGCCAGTGTAGAATCTTCAGGCAGCAATAACATCTTTATGGAATGAAGAGTACCCAAAGTCACGCATCAAGCTCGAGAAGTTTGACCTCAGCGGCATTTTTGCTCCAAAGTAGAAAACTAAGTAAGCACATAAAAACACTCCTTCAGATAACTTGCTTACTGTATACTGCAGTTGCCTGTTTTTTGCAGCTTTGTTTAGTTTCTTTTAGCTATCCAAAGTTAAGTTATTACCTTGCTTTCTTAGCATCTAAGTTTTGCTCCTACTGCACATCTAAGTTGCTTTCCAGTAGTAGCCTAGATGTTCTTATTTTGCTTCACCTTACTGTGGACACCCAAATTACTTCCAGCAAGTACATTTATTTGTTTCACTAAAAACAACTTAGTTGCTTCTAAAAGAAGGTTTCCATAGTTCAACTTTAATACTAATTTGCTTTTCAATTTATACCATAGTTGTCTAATTTTTTTTTTGAGCTAAGTTTGCTTGTGTCCAACTTCTCCTTACCTTAGTTGCTTCTGCATAACCCGTTTTTTGCTTCCTCTCAAAAGTGTTATTTGCTCTCCAGTAGCATCTAAGTTGCTTACTCAGCATCCTCAAAATAGTTTCTGCGGGGAAGTACCTTGTACTGAAGTAGGCTAAGTTATTTTCTTTTTGCTATATATAGGTTGCTTCTTACTAGCTTCATAAAATTTCATTTCCAATTCCTTTTCCAAATATTTTCTTTTCCAGCATAATAGCTAAGTTGCTTACTTCAATTTGTGCTAATTTGATTCACTTGTTCTTATGTAACTCATATAAATTACTTGCTCGAATACATAACTTATCTTCCCACTTTTTTTCTCGCAGCAAGGATTGTGGTGTCCATGCACTTATGAATGCTGAGCACTGGACAGGAAGGTCTCTCCCAAACTATGGAGGGAAGGACATATCAAATATTAGGAAAATCATGACTCACACGTGGGTTACTTCCACCCACAACACCATCGACGGGAGGAAAGCTCTCAAGAAGAAAGGAAAATGATGTATTATCTAAAAGGATTAATGCTGTTGTGATCCGAGCTCTCTCAGCGTTTTGCCGGTGCTTGCATGCGCGGTGGGCCAGTAGGGATAGGTGGTGGCCGTTCCGGACTTGGCCGGTTCGCATGGTCAATGCGTGGCGGGCCAGATTTTACCGATCGCATCGGGGTGCGCCGTTCCTTTCTCCCTCGGCAAGTGCGTTTGACTTTCTCTCTCAAAAAAAAAAGGCAAGTGCGTTTGACAGATCATGTCAATTTCTTTACCTACATCTTCTCGGCTCGGTTCCGGCGATTTTGGAGACGTTTCTTCTCTAACTCTCTCTTCCAGCGGATCTTCTCCGGGTGCTGCCGGCCTGCTGGTTCTTGCCACTGCTTCTCCACTACTTCCTCCTTGCGTCCGCCGCTCCGCGCCGCTCGAGATGACCGGGAAAAGAAGAACGAGCACCGGGAACGAGAAGGGGGAGAGGTTGAGTCATTCTGCGGTGAAAAAACTAATCCACCGGATTTCACTCCTCGCTAGCCGTCACTTCTCCTCTCCTCCCGTCTCCCCGCGCGTCCTCCCCTCCGTAGCTGACTGCATAGGTGTCCGGCAAGCCACCCCGGAGACCTTCATTCCTCCCCCGTTGTATCCTCTCTATCTAGAAGCCTGGCGGCCAAACACGGGGATTGATTGTGTGAGGTCTCGCGAGGCGGCCCTATCTCGCCCCTCCCCGATCCGACCCACACGGAGCTGCTGCGCGCGTGGGAGAAGGCCGGCGCCGCTTGGAGGCTTGTTGGGCGATGAAGGAGGGCTGGCCGGAGAGCTCTGCCTCCCCTGCCGGATTTGGGCAGTGAGCCCCCTGGCTCGCTTCGTGCCCTCCCATGGCTGGGTCGCAGGGACGGTCGAGGCCGCGCTGCGAGGAAAGACCCGGCGCCCCCGGGTCCAAGGTGGGAGGGGAGCACGGTGGCGGCATCGCCGGAGCGGAGCGTGCTGGCTTGCCTGGAATGGCTCCGTGGCACTGTGGCAGAGGCGCTGATCGGGAGAGCTCGCGGAGGAGTTCCCTTCGTATTTCCTCTCTTTCCACCTGCGCGGCTCAGCCCCCTCGACCTACTCGACCAGCTGTCTGCTATGGTCGCCATGGCCGCCGCCCACCTTCTAGGAGGAGAAAGCTGGGGCAACTGATGCGTCGACCGCGCGCAGACATCAATATAAACACGGCAAGTGAGGCAAGGGAATACAACCACGGCCGTGTGGTCTTCCAGGCCTAAATCGTTGTGTCAGTAGTCAGTTCGCGTCTTCTCTCCTCTCACAAAGTTGTAAGTTGTTTTCTGCTTTGCTCATATCTATTCGGATATTGTTAGATTGAGCACGTTTTGGTTGGTTCAGTAAATTATATGAACATATTGTTTTAGTTTGTGGTTACATTATAGTGTATACATTCAGTGATTATGGCTAATTAGATACTCCAGCCTATACAGTCCGTTGTTCACATTGTTGATATGCAATGCATACTGAACATGTTACATTTCATATAAGAAGACTCTGTTAAATGTTTGTGATTCCCGATTTTTCTTTCCATGGGGTACAGAAGAAGGTTTCTAGATGGTAATGAAGGATTTAAAAAATGCTCATGCGACATCACAGATTGGTTTATTCTTTATCATTTGCTATACTAAAACGGTTATGTTTAGGCCTATAGCTGATAATTAGCCCACCTTGCCACTAACTCACAGAAGATTGTTAGAGGGATAAAGAGAACAGTACTGTTTGAGAAAATAATATTTAGTGGTGACCAACTTTGGTTTCCAATAGGCAGCAGAGTCCTACATGTACTTTGTTTTCAGTTTTCAAGAAACTGATTGTAATCTATAATTGGTTGGCTTGATTCTGCCAGAAAATTTGTAATACTATTCGTAACAGCCCACTGTTTAGGTCAGATCATGAGGCCGTGATATTAGTGACAGTATAGTTTTAGGTAGAACACATCACCTACCTGAGATCAAGGTTAGTGAACGGAGAATCTAATAGAGAAACCATAAGCACTAAATATGCAGAATTATTGTATCGGTGTGCACATCACCCATTCGAGAACTAATATGTGTTTTGTTCACGCAACAAGAGCATACATATAAGTAATATTGGCCTTTCAGGAATATTCCACCGGTACTGTCTCCGCTCACACAGAAGAACGGATGATTAAATCCTTGGTATCAAGGCCAACGAACTCCAAGAAGAACATTGGGTGTTACAGATACAAGGTTTGGTATGTACTCATGTGTAAGTATTTTGTTGTGTTGTAATTTTTCGATCAATTCCTACGGGCAGTAAGCTTAACCTTTGCGAGGCTACATCTTATTCTTAGAGGATTTTTGTTCCATCAGTGCATGTTGCAGACATGATCATTCATGCATATTTTTGGCGGATAATCAACTGGTAGCGTATTTGTGAATGAATAATAATAATCGTAAGCTGGCATTTTTATGTATGTATTGAAGTTTTTGCTATTTGTTATTTTTCATCTGCTTTTTGCGAGATTCTGACTTATGGTGGCACAACATTTCCTCATTTGTAATAGCATGGCACATCAACTTTAAAAAGATAGCATGTGATTTTTTCCTTTGCTTTTGGCAGCAAGTGTGTTATACTTAATAGATTGTTCATTCCTTTTGGAGGCACTGAACAAACATTCTGCATTGCAGAGTTATGGGTTGTTGTATACTCACAGGGATCGCTGCATAGGTGTTATTAGCTGCAGTTACAGATTGTCTAAACTGATGGTTGAAGGCTTTGTTTGAATATAGTGGGGTTTTTTCTTGGGTTGAGAAAAATGAAGTGCACCATTGACGTAGAATTTCGCACTTTTTTATTGCTAGCCACACGGTCTGGTTGTTACTACCACTTGGATGTTGTGTCTGGATCCTTGGTTTTATTTTCTAATGCACATTATGAGAAAATTATTAAGATAGCTCCTGACAGCTCATGAAAATTATTTCCTTGCAATGACCAAGATTGGTATGCCTTTCATGAAGTATCGACCTTTGTTGATTGGACACAAGTGGTTTCCTCATTAATGTGATAACCAGTTTTCTCTCCCATTTGTTGTTCTAATTATGTGCCGTTGGATATTTAGGATAAATATGGAAGGAGGTGGTCATGCCTGATGTGTTACTATCCTATCTAGGTTAGGTGTTTAGGCTCATGTCATACTGTGTTGGTGTGTACGCTGGTGGGATCTGTATACCCAATTGAGTTATTATTGAGAAGTCCTGGCGTTTTGAAAGCATGTCTGAGCTCTTTCCTATGAACATGCGAGTTACCACGGTATGTCTATGTTTTTAGCCTATCTGTTTTATCTCATGATTTGTTTATGCTGACAGTGAGTTGTGCAGGGTATGTAGTTTCGATGCAAGATTACGATTGGCGTGTTGCAGCCCAATCAGGGATGTTGGGTTCTGACTTTCTGCCCTGTGATGAGTGTAGCTGCAAAGCATTACAAGAAGGATCTGGGTGCATGTGTTCCAAAGGTAAATGTGGTGGCAAGAATGCCAGTCCGAGGCGTGTCCGATTCTTTATCCATTTATTTTCTTCGCTTCTTTTGCGAGGTCTTCTGTATCTTAGGGCATCTCCAACCGGGCGACCCATCCCGCGCGCGCGCGTCCGGATGGGTCGAGCCGGACAAAAAACCGGCCCAGCGCGCGGACCCATCCCTAAAACGGATGCCCGCGGCGTCCGGAACGACGCAAACCCGGCCCAAATCTGGGCCGGGTTTGCGTGGCCGCGGACGCGAAAGGCTGGTCGCTCGCGTCCGCCCCTTGTCCACCCCTGGCCCGCGTGTCATAGGCATGAACAATATTTTTCATTAAAAAGAACTCATTACAATTTTTTTTAGCTACTACTTCTACCCTATACGTATGGAGCCGGCGGTCTAGCCGGCGACTCCTCGCCGGCTCGCCGTCGGGGCCGTGGATTTCACTCGACGCCGTCGGGGCCGTGGATTTCACTCGACGCGGGCGGCCTGTACGCGTGAGGATTCCACTCCAGCTTACGGGCTGGGTGGCGCGGCGGCGGCGGCGGCAGCGGCGGCTTGGGCGGAGGCCACCATCCTCCTCCTTTCCGTCCGCGCACCTCGGGCGCGCTCGCGCTCCGCCTCCTGCGGCGGAACCATCCGCTTCCCGCATTGCTCCACCTCCTGCAGAGCGGCGCGTTCCACAGCGGTGCGCGCCTCCAGGGCGGACGCGGGCGGGTGCCCTGGCCCTCGTGGATCTCCCTGCCGCCGGCACATGCGCTCTTGCCGGCCACGCTCCGCCGACGCAAGCATCCTCCCGGGCGCGCCGCTCGGGCGACGGCATCCGGATGAGGTGACGGGCTGCTCGCATAGCGAGCAGCTCGTTCTTCCGGCCGAGGAGGTCGCCTAGCGGCAGCGGCCGGCTCCGCAGATGCCCTCGTGCTCCTTCGTCACGCGCGTGAGGTCGGCGAGTCGCTCCTCGATGGCGGCGTTGATGTTCGCCGGCCGCGAGGTCCTCCTCGTTGACGGGCTCCTCCGCGGCGGCCGCCCTCCTCCGCGGCCTCGTACCCGGCCGTCCGCGGTCTCGTGCCAGCCCTCCGCGGCCGCCTCCACCATCTCCGCGTCACCGGCTTCACGTGCCGCCGCCTCGGCAGCGACGCGGAGCGCCTCGTCGTCGGCGACCCACCGCGAGTCCGCGCGCTCCTCCTCCACCGTCCGCGGGAACCCGGCCCGGCGGCGAGGGAGAGCTTGGCCCATGTGGCCTGCAGGGTGCGCGGCATGGCGACGGAGAAGGTGGGGGCGGGGAGGATGGTGTTGCGGTTCGTGTGGAGACCGCCGCCGTCTTTATAGCCGGCGGCCTGGCGGGAAACTTGGGCGGTCGCTCGCGCCAATGGCGTTTCGCGCGCGGGAACCTTGGTGCGCGCGGGAACTTTCCCGCGCGTTCCACCGCCCACCATGGCTGTCCCGTCGAGGCCTGCCATGGCGCAGCGCCGCGCAAGGAAGACGAACCACGTGGCGTCTGTTTGGGTCGCCGCGTTGGGCGCAGCGTGCGACCCAAACGGACACGCGGACGTGGGGCGCTGTCCGCGTGTCCGGGCGGCGACCCAAACGGCCCAAAACGGACGGCCCAGCGAGTCCGTTTGGGTCGCCCGGTTGGAGATGCCCTTATGTCTCTCTTTGCTGTTGTATCACAGGTTTCAGATTCTTATCGTAGTGTGTACACGGATCTTCTGTTGAGATGGTTTTCTTTGGTGGTGTGGGTTGTGGTTTGGGTGGCAAGTCAAACTCGCCAACGTTTCGTTCCCGAGTATTTTGCCATGTTGTCTGCTATGCCTGACATTCATTTTCCCGAGTTACGTCTTTTCAATGTCGGTGTGTTGAGACATTCATTACTGAGCATAACGGAAGGAATAACAAAACACATCCAGGTGCAACAACGAGAGAAAAACGCCTCCTACAGCTAGCGAGAAGGGCTTCCACTTAAAACAAGTCCACTTAACACTTTGTGGAGCCCACACTTTGTGGAACACATTAGAGCAAGTATAATAAGTTCTAGTCAGCTGGCTATAAGGGTTAAAATAATATATTCATGCTTAGTTGGAGGAGAGAGAGGAGGAAGGAGAAGAGGAGTGGGCTCTTATGCAAGAGCCAGCTCTAGCACGTGCTCCTAGGCACTTTGTGAGAGTGAAATGTGGGTCATCCATTGATAAAGTAGTACTCCCTCCGTGCAGAAATATAAGACGTCCGGGGGGAATTTCCGACCAGGTGAAAAGCGCTAAAAAGACGTTTCTACCCTTGATTCGAAATTACAATCAGATCGAGATCTCTTCCTCGCCGAGGTCCTGCTCCCACCCGCATCTCGACGACGGTCCCTCGCCTGGGAGCCGCTTCTCCTCCGGCCTTCACCTCAGCCCAGCGACTCCACCTCTCACCTCCAGCTACTTCTCCTCCGCCCAGCGAGTCCTGGGTCCGATCGATCCGGGAAGCCGGCCGCCGTCCCCTTAGCCAGGGCTTCGCCAGGCAGCAGGGCCAGCCAGGGATCGGAACGCGCACTGCCTTCTCCCGCGCCTCCTCCTCCACCGACGATTTGGTTGAGTTGCCCAGCTCGCCGGCAGCTCTAGCTCACCCAGCTGCACTTCCCGGAAGCCGGCCACACATCCAGATCCACACGCGCTCAGCACAACACCTTCTTCCTCACTCGGCAGCACAACAGATCACCATGGTTCTTCCAGACCTCAGCTTCTCTCCACCTGAAGAGGAAGGCAACATCCCATCATGGGGCTGGAGGACATACTGAACCGGTGTCACTGCAAGAGCAACAGCTCGCGCACTTGAACAAAGATGAAGCTGAGAGCACTGTACCGGAGACCTGCACAAACCAACAGACAGTGTGCCCTGTGAAAAACTGACAACAAAAGACAAAGCCCAAAGTAGATAACATGTGTGTGAAATAATAGAGTTAACAATAGAAAGTTAATAAACAAAGCCCAGCGTTTGACATACTTCTCAGAAAAGGAGTATAACTTGCACAATAAGGATATTGCTGTGATGGTTGCATATAGACCAAGTACGGGAGTAAAACCATGATAGACTACAGAATTAAGAGATGGTGACAAGAAAAATTCAGACATGATGCTCATCTAGCCTCGAGAAAAGGTTCAAAGCTTGTTAGAATGGAGACAGCGAAAACTCAGATAGCATACTGCATGTTATTGACAGTAGGACCTGACCTTCAAGAGATCAGTACCAGTTAATGGTGTGTCGTACATCCCTGTTCAGCAGCATCTTAAGAAAATCCATAACCAGTAGGGGCTTGCTGAATACTGTAGAGGATAGATCTGCAAAAGATAAATGTCAAACTACCTTTTACATGTGAGAAACTGAGAGACAACTTCACATAGCAGTAGAGTGTGGATTGCAGCAACAGAAGGTGGCAGCCAGTGCAAGTAGCAGAAGTAGGCGATGTGAACAGAAATTAACCACAGCCAGTATAAAGAGGGCCAAGAGGACCCGAGCAGATGATGGCAAGATGGATAGCTTGCTAAGGATCACCGTACAGCAAGATGTTTATTTGGAGATCATAATTTGGAGTAACAGATAGTGAATGTTGAGATGAAAATTTGGGAGTCTGTTTGTTTCAAAAAATGAAAAATGTGAAAAGCACGGAGGCATCAGATCTCATCCTCCCAGCTCTGCTCACATTACCCTGGGTACTATCTTATTTTTAATCTGCACCTAGCCGTGAGAACATGCTCCAATGCACCACTGATCGCTGCCATACACTAACCGCATAGTTTTTAACTTGTGAAATTACTAAGACACTAACTAGGAGCATCTCCCTTTGTTCTTGAGAAGGGATCATGTTAGAACAAGAATGCCCTAGAGTAGTTAGTATGATTTGGCGGTTCCTATGAACAACTGTTTAACTGCTTCATCTCGCGAATACATGCTCTGACCTTGAGTATTTCCTAATTAGTACTATGATATTGATACTACTGTCAAACAACTTTAGGAACAACTGCCCAAGTATTGTTCAATTCCAGTTAAATAGGCAAAATCTTTTGTTAGTGTTTCAGTGCTTTCAATGACTGAAATAGTGCAAGAAAATGACAAGTGTAGGATTACTATTTAACTGAATGTGAACACTAGGAACACTAACAGTAGGAATTACCTAGCCACCTGTACAGAGGGAGTATTTGAAAGAAACTAATTCACTTTAAAAAAAAATCCAAGTTACAGTAGCACAATACTGTAATGCAAGTAGATTCAGTACTCCCCAAATTATAGTAGTACACCAATACTTCAATCTGTAAAAGATTAAGATTGGAGTAGCTACTGCAATGCAAGTACACCAAGATTCAGGAAACATGATTGTACTGATTCTGTGAAACATTTCACAATCTACTCCAAGATTCTGTGAATGAATCTACCCAAGAACAGAAACGGAATCAATCTTTAGTTAGTCCATCTACACAACCAAAATATGTCTACCATGTACACTTAACACGCACTTGCAAATCACAGCAACCATATATTGTATAGATGGAAGAGAAAAGATACAAAATTTTACAAGAATAGATGGAGGAGGAAGAGCGGGAGCTCACCAGGTACCAACAGCATGTCGAGGACGTGCGGGGTGCAAGCACCAGCAGGAGACGAGGAGGAGGCTTGAGGCCGTCAGAGCAGCACGAGAGGGAGCTGCTGCCGGCGTCCACGTGCTTGGGCTTCAGATCCCCTCCTGCTGCTTCTTCCCCACATGCTCGGGCTTCACGCGGTGGCGGTGGAGGGGATTAAGGGCAGGTCGAGGGGTGAGGTGCCGGATGCGGGTGGCCGGCGGAGGCGCCTCACCTGTTGCGGGCTGCTCCACTCGTGCTGATCCAGGAGGAGGGACACCGGGGCGCCGCCGGTCCGGGAAGTTACAGAGAGATGGGTCTCAGAGGAGGATGAGGCTACGGATGGACTCAATCGGAGACGGCGTGGACGAGGTGCACGGCGTCGGCGATGCGCGCGAGGTGCACGAGCGCCCAGTCGAAGGCGCGCTTGGAGTTGGGCCCGAAGTCGATGGCGACGAGGATCAGAGGATGTCCCTGCCGTGGCGGCGCTCCCCTGTCTCGCCGCGCGTGCTTCACCTTGCCGAAGCTGCCTTCCCCGACGGTCCGCCCCACCTCGTACGCGCCCAGCAGAGCCGCAAACGCGCGGCAGCCCTCCTCACTAGATCCAGTGCGAGAGGAATCGGGGTGACGGGGAGAAAGGAAGTTGTGTGGAGCACCGAGGAAGACGGCACGGAGGTGGGGCGCGAGAGGAAGACGGTGGCGGCGGTGGTGCACGAGAGGAAGACGGTGGTGGCGGGGCGCGGCGACATGGAGGAGCAAGGGGAGGAGAGTGGGAGCGAGGAAGGTGAGGAATGGCGAGGGCGGCGAGTGTCAGTGCGAGACGTTACGGAGGGGCAAAATGGGAAACTCCAAAGTTTTCGTAGCTTAAAAAATGTTGAACGTAAAACTCCCAACGTCTTATATTTCTGCACGGAGGGAGTACATAATTATACCTCACTATTATACATGTTGGCTCTATGTTAGCTACAAATGACATGGCACATGGCACATGGCTTATAGCCAATAGCTGACTATACTATTAAACTTGCTCTTAGTGCTCATTGTGGAGCGCCAACTCTGCCTAACTTCTTCACCAAGATAGATGAGAGTGGTGGTTGCGTTTTTCCGCTTCCCAATGGTGCGGCCCGCAGAGGCTGTTCAAACTGCTGGACATGGTCGATGAGGTGGTTGAGGAAGGGAAGTGCCTCGACACGCGCTCTCCTCAACCGAGAGCGCACAACACAAGCCAGTTCTACAAGATAGGCTTTACCGAGAAGACGTACTACATCGCCGACACAGGTGTCATGCACGTTGCCAACATCATCCGGTAAGCTGTGAATTATCTCAAGCGCCTTGCATCCTACGGCTACTGCGGGCTCATGGATAACAAACTTCGTGCAGTGTTAGATTGCTTTACTAAGTTGTCTTCTGGATACGTTCATTGCGGGCGCCATCCATGATAGTAGAATAATAAGTATTACGCATTACGCATGACAACGGCTTGCATGAAAACATCCGCAAATCTACCACGCTGACCAAGGGCGGCGAGGCGAAGCTCGCATGCTTATCTAGTATTCTCTCCTTCTAACTACTTGCAGTATTGAAATTCAATTTGGGAAGCACAAATTACATTGCAGCATTGAAAATTCAATATTTCAAGCACAATTACATCTCATAAGTTCTTGTGTCTTGCAATACTATCCGATCTTACACACACATAAAAAAAACCTTGAACAAACATAATTTGAGTTCATCCTTTCAGAGAGTTTTCGCACGTTGCTGAATTATGTCCAGGCAAACCGCACAATGTACACAGAATTGTTCTTTTTGCTTGCAACTCAATCCCACCAGGGTATCGATTCTTCTTTCTTCCTTTTGTATTCGACCTAGGAGGATCAAGAATAACCATAGCTTCTTCACTTGCCCCAACCATGGCTCAGTTCTTTTGGAGGCTTCTCCGAGAAGCTTCCCTTCCCCCAGCTTCCTGGAGAAGCCACACCAAAAATTTAGAGAGGCTTCCGGACTAGTCTAGCCTAAACCATTTCGGAAGCCTTTCAAAATTTTGGGGGCAGCTTCCCCAGGAAGCTGGGGGGAGGGCAGCTTCTCGGAGAAGCCACCAAAAGAACTGAGCCCATGTCACTTGCCTGTTACACATATGGAAAGTCGGGCTCTGTGCTTTTCTTATTCTTGTTTGGACGACCTTGGCGAGTAGGGGCAGACGGTGCATAGTGTCCTTGCTGGGAAGTTGCTGGTGCGGTTTTAGCTGCTGGTGGCACATCACCTGTAGCATGTGCTGTTGGCACATGCCCTGGAGCTGACCGAGGTGCATGCTGCCTGTTTGATGTTGTAGGTGGAGGTGCTGGTCGTGTTCGGGTAGGCCCTGGAGAGGTTTTCTGATGCGTAATAGGTGTTGAAGTAGATGTCCTATTAGAATTAGGATTTGCTGACTGTTCAGGTGCTGAAGTAGTTGGTTTCCTCTTCCTCTTTACCTTGTTTAGTTGTGCAAACTCAGTTGTCATTTCCCTGATGTGTCTACGAGCAATAGCGTCATGTTGGTCTGATGCACTTGCTAACTTAGCCAAA
The DNA here is from genome assembly GCF_022539505.1 of Lolium rigidum. Classification (NCBI taxonomy): domain Eukaryota; kingdom Viridiplantae; phylum Streptophyta; class Magnoliopsida; order Poales; family Poaceae; genus Lolium; species Lolium rigidum. The sequence goes on along the minus strand of NC_061513.1, from coordinate 246,038,001 downwards.
GCAACAAACTTAGTTGACAAGTTTGCAAACCGCAATTTCTGCCGTGATTCTTCAGGCATAACATCATCTTGTGTTGGGACAGTTGGTTGAACCACAGTTTCCAATGCAACTGGAGTCCACCTTCGCAATATGTATTGCTCTGGTATAGCATCAACACCAATATGCGTAAACACTTTTAAGACATGACAACATAGCAAATCGTCACGCTCAAACTTGCAGCACTCGCAGTTGAATTGTCCACCATTAGCATTAACCATGTAGTACCTTCCACCATAAGGATAGCACTTCTCATTGTTAGGAACTAGCTGGTACAAATTATTGCCCTGTGGTTGGACATTATAACAGCCAATGAGCGCGAACTCCATCCTGAACCGATGGTAGATGGGACGTGTGTACACAGCCAAGGCTTGCTTCTCAATAGGGAACGGCGACCATGGATCTGGCTCAAGCTCATCCGTGCGGAAATCATTGTGGCCCTCCTTACCCAATATCCTTTGCTGTAGCTTCTCATATTGTTTAACAAAATGCTTGATTGAGTTGTGAGGGTTGATGTAACGTTTTAGAACAGCGTTAAACCCCTCACTCCTCTGAGTTGATTGCAAAATTGGGAAGAATCGATGTCTGTAGTAGCATGGAACCCGAATTTTGCATACTTCTTCAACCATAAAAATGTTTCATGCTCAGCTAACTCCCACTTTGCAATCATCTCTGCCCATCTTGCTTCAAATTCATCCTCACTCATACTTTCATTGATGCATTCATTGAAGTCTTCAGCCAAACCAGGGTGCCTACCTACGAATGGCCCGAGCTTCTCATTTGCTTTCTTCATAACGTGCCAGCGACAGTTGCGATGCACAGTGTCAAAGAAAACTTCTTTTATTGCATTCCTCATAGCCTGGTCCTGGTCTGTTATAATATTTGTTGGCTGCAAACCATGCATAGCATCAAGGAACTGGGTGAAAAGCCATGTAAAACTCTCCTCTTTCTCATCCCTTAGGAAACCACAACCAAACATGAACGACTGTCCATGTCCGTTTATCCCAATAAATAGAGCAAATGGCATATTGAACTTATTAGTCAAGAAAGTTGTATCAAATGAGACACAATCATGATATGCTTCTGTGTAAGCCTTCCTTGCAGCACTGTCAACCCAGAAAATGTTTTCAACCCTGTGCTTTTCATCAAAAGAAATTCGAGAGTAGAAACTCGGGTCCTTGTCCTTCTGAAAGGACACGGATGTCGCCTAGAGGGGGGGTGAATAGGCGATTTAAAACTTTTACGAGATGGGCTTAACAAATGCGGAATAAAACTAGCGTTTACTTTGTCAATCCCAAAGCCTATATACTATGGTTCACCTGTGTGCACCAACAACTTATTCTAAGCAATGGTTCACCTATGTGCACCAACAACTTATGCTAAGCAATACAAGCAAGTATGTGATAGCAAGATATATATAACTTCAAGCACGATGGCTATCACAAGGTAAAGTGCATAAGTAAAGAGCTCGGGTATAGAGATAACCGAGGCACGCGGGAGACGATGATTTATCCCGGAGTTCACACTCTTGCGAGTGCTAATCTCCGGTGGAGAGGTGCGGTTGCTTAGTGCTCCCGAACGCCACAAGAGGCTCACCTTGAGGTGTGGTTGCTCGATGCACACCAACGCCACAAAGGCCTCACCCCAAGATGCGGTACTCACACCACACACCGAACGCCACGAAGGCGCCTCACCTAAATCTCCGGTGACCCTCGCCACAAAGGCCTAGGTCACGGTTCCACTAAGGGATTTCCTTCGAGGCGGAAACCGGGCCTTACACAAAGATTGGGGCACACATCCACAACTTAATTGGAGGCTCCCAACAAATCGCCACAAAGGCGTAGAATCCGTCTAGGGTTCCAAGAACCCAAGAGTAACAACCTTCTTGCTTTCACCACCACGAATCACCGTGGAGAACTCAAACCGATGCACCAAATGCAATGGCAAGAACACCACAAAGATGCTCAAGTCCTTCTCTCTCAAATTCCAACAAAGCTACAAAAGCTATTGGGGGAATAAGAGAGGAAGAACAAAGGAATTCACAAAGAACACCAAGATCTAGATCTAGAGAGCTCCACTCACAAAGAGATGGATTTGATTGGTAGAAGTGTAGATCTAGATCTCCTCTCTCTTTTCCCTCAAATGGGGGCAAGAATCATGGAGGGATTGAGAGATAGTGCAAGCTTCTCTAGTTCAACAATGGAGGAGAGAGAGAGTAAGAGAAGCAACAGCCCAAGGAGGAAGAAGGGGGGTATTTATACCCCCAAGAAAATCGAGCCGTTGGGCAAAACCAGGGCCGGATAATCCGGCCTAAGTAAGGGCCGGATAATCCGCCCCCCCCCCGGGATAATCCGGCCACAGGGACAAAACCTGGTGAAAATCCGGCCAAATGTCCGGCCCCTGTCCAGAGCTGCTTTTCTTCCGATTTCGAGGGGGCCGGATATTTCCGAAATATCCGGCCCGGATAATCCGCCCCGGATATTTCTGAAAAATCCGGCCTGGCAAAACTGCAGAAACACCAAAACTAAAACGGGCATAACTTTAGCATCCGGACTCCGATTTTGATGATCTTGGGCTTGTTTTGAAGCTAGGAACAAGCTCTACAAGATCATGCAGGAAACCATCATAGTCCAACAAGGGAGGATAGAAACAAATGATGAAAGGTTTGACCTATCTAAAAAAGACATACCGGTAAAACCTCCAATCTCGAAAATGCAACAAGTTGCCCATGGAAAAACCATTCTCAATGAACTAGAGCTTGTCATGAGAATAAGCACAAGCTCTAAAACATCACATGGATAAGGTCCAAATAAAACCAAGAAAGATGATGAACCAAACTCGAAAACGCAACAAGTGATCTATGCGAAATCCGTTTTCGATGAACTAGAGCTTGTCATGAGAATAAGCACAAGCTCTAAAACATCACATGGATAAGGTCCAAATAACAACCAAGAAAGATGATGCAAGGATGCAAAGGTTTGAGCTCTATCCGAACGATACGATCGAGTTACTCACTCGAGAGCCCTCTTGATAGTACGGCAACTAAACTATAAACCGGTCTCCAACTACACTATGAGACCGGTGAGAAAGAAACCCTATCAAGAGCAAACCTTATACTTGCGCATTCCACTTGAGCTCGATGACGACGATCTTGACCTCAACAAGATGGAACGCCTTTCTTGCTTGTGCTTGCTTGATGAAGTCTTGTGGATTGCTCCCCCATAATCCACCATGGGAGAGCTTCTTCTTTGGCGCATCTTCACATAGCCATGACCACCATGTGGATGTGGATTGCTCCCCCATAATCCACCATGGGAGAGCTTCTTCTTCGGCGCATCTTCACATATCCATGAACATCATATGGATGGCAAGACTCAAGCAAAAGATCTCTTCGAGATGGCTCATCTTGAACTTGCACTTCATTTCTTCATTCTTCATCATGTTGATGTCTTGAAGTAACTTGAGGGCTCACTTCATCTTCATCTTCAAGACATACTTGACACTTGATATCCTTCATCAATTTCTTCTTATTGCAACCTTGAAGCCAACATATGGTTCAAGAATTGCCTATGGACAACTCCTACAAATGTAACTCAATGCAAACATTAGTCCATAGGGATTGTCATTAATTACCAAAACCACACATGGGGGCTCCATGCACTTTCAATCTCCCCCATTTTGGTAATTGATGACAATCTCTTTGATAGGGTTTATATAAGGAATTGAAGTAGCAAGCAAGTTGAATATATAGAGCAAACTCCCCCATAATATATGCGTGTGTGAATGATCTTGACTTTCATTACATATATTGGCATTCAAAGCCTAGTGGAGTTTCCTCTAACTATTCAACTATGCAAAGCAACAAGATGCAATGCAATAAAGGCACATGCTTAAGCACAAAGCAAAGACATAACCAAATTCCCTTAAACCCTCCAAACTTCTCCCCCATTGGCACCAATTGCCGAAATGGGTGAAAATTTTAGAAGGCCAATATAGTGAGAGTTCCTCCATAGCGTGTGCATTTCTCATAATTTGAGTGGAATCAAATGCACATATCCAATGACGAATATTCGGAAGGAATCACACTATAGATAGGATCAAAGATTGCAAAAAGATAACAAAGTCAAGAAGCTTCAACAAATGAAGCAAGCAACCAAATGAACCACAAAGAGGATACCAAAAGAAAGATAGATATTATGATAAGTTCAAGAAGATTGCTCTAAATAATATGAGGAAGCTCCCCAAGGTTTGTGCACAAAACTAGACAATTTGCATTGGAGTATAAAGTGCACAAACATGGAATCATCACTCCCATAATATCATTCAAAAACAAAAGATACCAAGTGAATCAAACTCTAATGATCACCACAAGATAGTGCTCTAAATCAAATGAGGAAGCTCCCCAAGGTACATGCATAAATTAAAATGTTGTATTTGAATACAATATGCATACCATGGAATACTCACTCCCTCATTTAAAACACAAACATTTGTAATAGATCATAGATAGAAAAGTAAGCTAAACACTTGCAACAAACAAATAGTTGAGCAACAAGTAAGAGGCACCATAATAAAAAGGCTCAACCAAGAGGATATGTGAAAGACATGATAAAGCATATTATAAGACTATTACAAGGATGAGCAAAAAGCATCAGCATAGTCTTCAATGAATTATATTGCTTAGCATGACCAATCAACACGCAATAAATAAATAAGATATCAAAAGGAGATGTATCATCTCTTATGTGTATAAGTTTCTCTAAGTGGGCAATATCACAAAGATATTTATCCACAAAGAAACATGCACACATAAAATAGATACGCAAGAAAAATAGTATGATATCCAATACGAAGTCATGCAGTATACCAATAAGAATTTTTGCTTAATAGCATGGCCAAAGGCTCAATTTTATCTTATTGTACATTCATGAACTTCAACCACAAACAACTAAAATACATCACAAATATCAACAAGGGATAGAAGATAGTTGGGATGCATTTGAGAAAGGCAACAAGTATCACAAACGGGGATACCAAAAGAAGTAACTAAATTTGCACTTTCATCTATATTGCACATGTGAGAGCCTTGAGGAATTGATATGCAACAAAATTGCTAGATAGGCATAGTTGGGATGGATGAATCATGAGCATGATTTAAAATACTTCCCAACAAATGCACTCATCTCAAATTACTCACATTCACAATAAAGAGGTTTCATTAAGACTTTTGCAAGAAGCACAACATTTGCAAATCAAGAGATTCATGCCAAGAAGCAACCATAAGGTTGGATACAAGAAAAAGTATGCATGAGAAGATACTTGTTACCAAGATAGCATTGGTGTGGATGTAGTAGATATGTGTTCGTTGACCATCCTAGCTTGCCTCAAGTTACCATTGAGTCACCACTTCTTTCCAAGAGTGAGACAAGCATCCAATGCATATCCATTGTACCTAACACAAAGGTAAGTACAAAATGGTCCCCAAAATAATTGGGTCCGAAGTAGTTAGACACACTACAACATATAGCACAAACTCCACAATTCTATGTGCATATAGATATGAAATTGAATTTCATGCACATCTTAGCCAAATTAGGATTTGATGGAGTTTACCCTATATATTGGATCAATGAAAGTGACACATGCCATAAGATATACATATATTAAATATGCATGCACAATACTTTCAAGGACCAAAGGAAGATACAATTTGGACAAAACACCAAATAAATCAAGAGACAATGGTTGCCCAAATTATATCAAAGAATCAAATCAACACAAGATTGACTCCAAAGACTTATCTCATTATAAGAAGCAAATTAAGCCTAAGCACAAAGGACTGAGATAACCAACTCCGAAGAGAGCAAGGTTCCAACAAATAAACCAAACCCTCGACACTTTTTATGATGGTACAAAGTACCAAAAAGAAAATTTTATGTCTCCCAAAACCAATTTTTTTGATAAAGATCAAGAGATGTTAAGCATTCTAAAAATATAGAAGATCTCCCCCAAGTTTGGTGCATTATCTAGGATTTTTTATATGAATATAAAATGCACAAAACTAGGATCATCACGCTACCTATATCTTCTAACAATGCTAAGAAAGTTTGAATAGACAACTTAGATCCATAAGATGCAAGGAAGACACATGGGAGTCAAAGCACAACAAATTCATGGCAATAAATAAGGCAATATAAATACAAGTGCCAATGTAGATATGATCAATAATATCTACCTCATAATTGATTACCAATTGTCCTAGGACAAGAGGTATTAGGAAATATTTCCCGGTGGTAGTTTGTAAGTATACATAAGATCATATTTACAACGAACAAAGCATATGGTAAAAGATAAGAGTTAACCATCATGCAAAGATAGTTTCTTGATAGCTTCATTTAGTCATACCAACATGCAAGGCAATTAATAGTATTCATACCAACATGCAAAGCAATTAATAGTATTCATACCAACATGCAAAGCAATTAATAGTGTGACTTGAAGCACATGGTTTTCCAAAAATGTATTGAGGGACACATTGTGAAAAACCATGCCAAGAAAAACTTTCACAAATAAGATCCACAAAGATATTAGCAATGAAGCCATTTAAGCAAATTGGAGCTTGTTTGAGCAATCATGCCACATAGGAGAGAGATAATTTACGGTATCAATTCTATGTGACACAACCTCAAATGTTCACATTTTCTAGGCTTGTAATATGCACAAAACTTATTACTCCCCCATAATGTGATAAGGAATTTATTTTCACAAGAGGCAAATAAGATCCAAGTAGAGATATTAATGGACATTAGAATTTGAATTTCTCATGAAGATGACATACCACATAGCGACTAGATAATCTCGCAATATCAATTCTAAGTGATATTCCTCATGTACACACATTGTTTAGGATCATGAAATTCCCAAAGGAATATCACTCCCCCAAAATGGGATTTTCCATTAATCGCTCATAAGAGCCATATAAGATACAACAAGATGCAAAGAGGCTCCAACACAAACACAAATACATGGTGTGCAACCCAACATGCATAGACTTGATTTCTCAAGAAAAGCAAGTAGGAAGCACAACATATACAAACACATGTTAGGAACAAAACTAACACATGCAAAGGGGCGAGTAACTTTCAATATAAATGAGTTGAGAACATGTTACCGCAAGGAGGAACATTGGATATATGATAGTAGCAAGATAATCAAAAGACTTGGCTTGATATAATATAAATGATGAAGATCCCTTAATTCTTCATGATGTAGCCAAGTCTCCAATGCCCTCCAACAAGCACCTATTGATCAAGTTTTGGATTGTTGGTCCCCAACTAAGTTGGGTCCTAAGAGGTTAGTCACAATAGGCTTGGCAACCCAAATGGTTCTTTTCTTGACACCACTTTGGGCACCAACAAATTTGGCAAACACATTTCCACCCTCATCCTTACGAAGAGAATAAACATCATCAATGGTGATAGAGTTGGATGAGGTACCTATAGTGCAAAAGGAGGAGATGTGGCCCTTCTCACGGCATATGTAGCAAGTTCTTTTCTTCTCATTCTTCTCACTAGATTTCTCCACAATGGGAGCATTGGCTTGATTCTTCTTGGGAAGTGGAATTTCTTCTACTTGAGGTTGAATATGAGTTTGAGCTTGAGGCCGCTTCCCTTTTTGCTTATTCTTCAAAGGGCAAGATCTAACATGGTGCCCTTCAATTTTGCACTTGAAGCAAACAATCTTGGCCGGGTCTTTGACTTGTACTTGGCCCTTCTTGTTGTTGTTGTTGTTGTTGTTGTTGTTCTTGGACTTGTTCTTGTTGTTGGATTTGAATCCAAGTCCACTCTTGTCATTGGGGGATTGTTGCACACTTAACATCGTGTCAAGTTTGCATTTCCCTTCTTGACTCTTTACCAAGTCGGTCTTCAAAGAAGTGACTTGGGCCTTGAGCTATTTGATTTCCTCTACATGGTTAGTAACAACACAAGTACTAGAGGAAGTAGAACCTTCATTGTTAGAGCAACAAGGCAAGGAAGATAATTCATCACAAGATTTAGCAATACTATGAGTGGATGAATTACTAGGACTAGCACATGGCAATATAGCATTTTGGGTAGTAGTGCTAGTATCCACATGAGGCTCACAAGGTGTTTCCTTTGATATGATAGCCTCATGAGCTAACTTTAGCCTATCATGAGAAGCTAGAAGATCCTTATGGGAGCTAGAAAGCTTTCCATGATTTTCTTCCAATTTCCCATAATTTCTAGTTAGCAACTCAAGTTGAGCCCTTAGCTCAACATTCTCCTTCAAGATAGATGCTTCACAAGAAGTAGAGTTAGTAGCACAAGCATCATCACAAGACATATTAAGAAGAGAGGGTAACATAGCATGCTCTTTTAAATATGAAGCTTGTAGTTGCTCATATGACTTGGTGAGGATAGAGTGTTCGCTCTCCAAGGCCTTGTGGGCCTTGTCTAGATCATCTAGATCCTTAACAAGTTTATCATGACCAACACCAACTTTGGACTTTTCATTTTTAAGCAATTTTAATTTAGCTTTAGCATGGTCTCTTTCTTTAGTGAGTTTAGCAAATATTTCATTTTGAGACACCTCAAGGGTTTCAAGTTGCTCCTCAAGAGAGGCTACGGTCTCTTGTTCTTCTTCAAGGTCATTCTTTAAAGATGCTACATCATCGGCATACTCTCGTTCAAGAGCACCCTTTTTATTAATGGTGTTCTCATGCATCCAAATAAGTTTTTGGCTCTCAATAGCGGTAGTCAAGATTTCAAAGAAGTGAGAGCTAGCAATTTTATCTTTGTAAAGAACCTTGAATACACTCTCACCTTTATCGCGTAGAGAGACAACCCAATCCTCTTCTTCATATTCATCCTCATCCTTATCACCACGAGAAATATTAGGTTCCATGGTAGGAGGTACCGTGGAACCCTTGGCCATAAGGCATATATGAGGACCGTGAGATAAAGATGAGGAGTTACTTGAGGCTCCTTTCAAGATCTTGTCTTGACCAATAGAATCTTTGGTTTCCTCTACATTATTAGCCACACAACAATTAGAGGAAATAGAAGCATTTTTATCATGGCCACAAGACAAATCAAGCATATCATCATGAGATTTATTCAAGCAACTTACACTTGATATGCAAGGACTATCAACACAAGCATGTAAATCATTTCTAGTGCTAGATGTGTTTAAGTCCAAAGATGAAGCATTGCAATGAGATAGAGATGAAGAATCATCAATAGTAAGCTCAATATCAACATTGCAATTTTCATCACCACTCACCATATCATTACCTTGTGTCTTACCACACTTTGGTGAAGTGGATGAAGATGAGAACTCATCACGGCCGGAAGTGGAAGCAAAACAATCATCCTCAATGATATTGGACACATCATATTTATCTTGAAGCTTTGTCCATAATTCATGAGCGCTCCCAAAAGGCATGATTGAAGAAGTAACTACATTGCTCACAACAATGGAAAACACATGAGAAGCAAGAGCATCGAGGCAAGAGTTTTTCTCCTCCTTAAGAGATAAATTTTGAGGATCCTTAGGAGAAGAAAAACCCATGTCAAGAAATCGCTCCATGTCCGGGGACATACGCCGCAAAATATTAAGCACATAAATTTTCCATAGATCATAATTTGTGCCATCAAATATAAACAAGTTATTGTGCGCTAATCCCCTAACCGACATCTTTACTCTCAAGGCGGTGAAGCCTAAGAATGAGAGACCTTGCTCCGATACCAATTGAAAGGACACGGATGTCGCCTAGAGGGGGGGTGAATAGGCGATTTAAAACTTTTACGAGATGGGCTTAACAAATGCAGAATAAAACTAGCGTTTACTTTGTCAAGCCCAAAGCCTATATACTATGGTTCACCTGTGTGCACCAACAACTTATTCTAAGCAATGGTTCACCTATGTGCACCAACAACTTATGCTAAGCAATACAAGCAAGTATGTGATAGCAAGATATATATAACTTCAAGCACGATGGCTATCACAAGGTAAAGTGCATAAGTAAAGAGCTCGGGTATAGAGATAACCGAGGCACGCGGGAGACGATGATTTATCCCGGAGTTCACACTCTTGCGAGTGCTAATCTCCGGTGGAGAGGTGCGGTTGCTTAGTGCTCCCGAACGCCACAAGAGGCTCACCTTGAGGTGTGGTTGCTCGATGCACACCAACGCCACAAAGGCCTCACCCCAAGATGCGGTACTCACACCACACACCGAACGCCACGAAGGCGCCTCACCTAAATCTCCGGTGACCCTCGCCACAAAGGCCTAGGTCACGGTTCCACTAAGGGATTTCCTTCGAGGCGGAAACCGGGCCTTACACAAAGATTGGGGCACACATCCACAACTTAATTGGAGGCTCCCAACAAATCGCCACAAAGGCGTAGAATCCGTCTAGGGTTCCAAGAACCCAAGAGTAACAACCTTCTTGCTTTCACCACCACGAATCACCGTGGAGAACTCAAACCGATGCACCAAATGCAATGGCAAGAACACCACAAAGATGCTCAAGTCCTTCTCTCTCAAATTCCAACAAAGCTACAAAAGCTATTGGGGGAATAAGAGAGGAAGAACAAAGGAATTCACAAAGAACACCAAGATCTAGATCTAGAGAGTTCCACTCACAAAGAGATGGATTTGATTGGTAGAAGTGTAGATCTAGATCTCCTCTCTCTTTTCCCTCAAATGGGGGCAAGAATCATGGAGGGATTGAGAGATAGTGCAAGCTTCTCTAGTTCAACAATGGAGGAGAGAGAGAGTAAGAGAAGCAACAGCCCAAGGAGGAAGAAGGGGGTATTTATACCCCCCAAGAAAATCGAGCCGTTGGGCAAAACCGGGCCGGATAATCCGGCCTAAGTAAGGGCCGGATAACCCCCCCCCCGGATAATCCGGCCACAGGGACAAAACCTGGTCAAAATCCGGCCAAATGTCCGGCCCCTGTCCAGAGCTGCTTTTCTTCCGATTTTGAGGGGGCCGGATATTTCCGAAATATCCGGCCCGGATAATCCGCCCCGGATATTTCTGAAAAATCCGGCCTGGCAAAACTGCAGAAACACCAAAACTAAAACGGGCATAACTTTAGCATCCGGACTCCGATTTTGATGATCTTGGGCTTGTTTTGAAGCTAGGAACAAGCTCTACAAGATCACGCAGGAAACCATCATAGTCCAACAAGGGAGGATAGAAACAAATGATGAAAGGTTTGACCTATCTAAAAAGACATACCGGTAAAACCTCCAATCTCGAAAATGCAACAAGTTGCCCATGGAAAAACCATTCTCAATGAACTAGAGCTTGTCATGAGAATAAGCACAAGCTCTAAAACATCACATGGATAAGATCCAAATAAAACCAAGAAAGATGATGAACCAAACTCGAAAACGCAACAAGTGATCTATGCGAAATCCGTTTTCGATGAACTAGAGCTTGTCATGAGAATAAGCACAAGCTCTAAAACATCACATGGATAAGGTCCAAATAACAACCAAGAAAGATGATGCAAGGATGCAAAGGTTTGAGCTCTCTCCGAACGATACGATCGAGTTACTCTCTCGAGAGCCCTCTTGATAGTACGGCAACTAAACTATAAACCGGTCTCCAACTACACTATGAGACCGGTGAGAAAGAAACCCTATCAAGAGCAAACCTTATACTTGCGCATTCCACTTGAGCTCGATGACGACGATCTTGACCTCAACAAGATGGAACGCCTTTCTTGCTTGTGCTTGCTTGATGAAGTCTTGTGGATTGCTCCCCTATAATCCACCATGGGAGAGCTTCTTCTTTGGCGCATCTTCACATAGCCATGACCACCATGTGGATGTGGATTGCTCCCCCATAATCCACCATGGGAGAGCTTCTTCTTCCGCGCATCTTCACATATCCATGAACATCATATGGATGGCAAGACTCAAGCAAAAGATCTCTTCGAGATGGCTCATCTTGAACTTGCACTTCATTTCTTCATTCTTCATCATGTTGATGTCTTGAAGTAACTTGAGGGCTCACTTCATCTTCATCTTCAAGACATACTTGACACTTGATATCCTTCATCAATTTCTTCTTATTGCAACCTTGAAGCCAACATATGGTTCAAGAATTGCCTATGGACAACTCCTACAAATATAACTCAATGCAAACATTAGTCCATAGGGATTGTCATTAATTACCAAAACCACACATGGGGGCTCCATGCACTTTCACCTTCAACTCTGCAAAATAAGCCACTGTCTCAGCAATGTCCCATTCCTTCTCCTCCTTCCTCAAACTTGTTCGCAGATTTGTTATAGCTTTTGGATCATAGGGGACGAAACATTCTTCACCATAAAAATAAGACATCACTGTCATCATACATCCCGTTTCTAAGTTGCAGTCATGTAGGCATTTCAGGAACTCCCTTTCATCTCTAGGTATGCCTTTGTGTGATCTCAGGTACTTTGTCAGTGAAGGTTTCACAAGCATGGGGTGATTGTGTTCTGCAATAAAATATGTCACTTGATATTTGTTGTTAATCAACTTCACGCACATTTTTGTTGGACACTTGGTTTGCTTTATTTTTTCCCTTTTCCGCTTAACTCCTGCAGATTTTGGTTTCTTAGACGGTCCAACTTCTTCTCCATCCCCGTCTTCATCATCTAGCTGGACAGGGCTAACCTCTTCTACAAATTTGACTCTCTCCTCTTGAATTTGCTCTTCTGTTTTCGGTGCCCGATACTTGTTGCACACAAATTGTTGCTTCCGCACCACCTTAGTGAAAGGTTGCCTCAGTGATGTGTTTGATTTGATAGAGAACCCCAGCCTTTTCGAGTAAGCATTGTAGTGCTCTCTGGCATCTTCGATTGTGTCAAATCGCATACCCACGAAGGGTTCTTGAGGACTAGATGCAACTTCTTCATTAGGAGCAACTCCATCAGCACCATGATTCGCCAACTCAGGGTTAGAAGAACCAGAAAGGCTTGTAGTAGGCATGGTCGTGGTGTTGATGTTTTCAGTGCTAAGATTTGCTGGAGGTGGTGTTGCATTGAATTGCTGCCCTCCACCACTGTGCACATCAGAATCGCCACCTTGTCCACCATGCTCAGCAAGGAGTGGGTCCTGAGACTCATCGACAACCTCTGTCTGGTCAGCTTGAGTGCAGAAAAAGGGGTCACTGCCATTTATTCCTGCATCTTCCATGTCGACATCTTCTGGTTCTAGGTTCGGGTCCAAACCACTCATCTACAAAACAGAAAGTAATTTCATTTTTTGTAAGTAAACTTGAAAACTTTGTTTATGGATGCATCTAAACTTGCTTCTCTGATTCATCTAAGTTGGTACACTAAGGCCATCTAAGTTGTTTTTCCGAATTGCTTTTTTTATTCAGACCTGCATGACATAGGCTACCAAAGTTTATGGTTGTCACCACCATTCACACCTTCTCACAAACTTGCTTTTTCAGGTACTGGAGGCTAGAATGGACCAGATCAAGTGTCTACTTTTACTTCATCGATCAGCCACGGAGAAACGGTGCAAACCCTATATTTTTAGCACTATGACGGAAGAAACTTTTGCTTTGCATGTCAAACGGTAGCTAAGTCGAACATTTTACTGCTTAGTTTTGTCATGTGACAATACTAGTTCTTGTTGAAACATAGTTTGTTCTTCGGTGAACTAGTTGTCTCGATGGTTTCGACAAACTAACGGTACCTGATCCTACTATAGAACCTTCCCAGTACTATGTGACCATCTAAATGCATTGCTACTCCTTCCCTTTTTTTGTGGCTTATTCTATGGTTAGTATGCATCAGATCATCTAACTTAGTTGCTTGCAAGGTGTTGTCTTGAGTATAATCTGAACTAAAAAGCAACTACCTTGAGAATCCCACCAAATTATAACAGGTTTGTGCCCTCAAAGTTGATTTTTTTGATCTACATGTGTCTTGTTACAAGTTTATGCTACTCTTTCTATGATATACAAGCATGTTTGCATTTTTTCATGAATTTGTATGGATGAGGAACATACTTATGCATCAGGAAGCAATTTTGTGATTCAATAGTTGTGTTTTATGCATCAGGCACTACTTGGTTCAGATGATATGGATCTGACCATATAGATCTGGTCTTTGTTTGTGTTTTGCTCAATTTGTGTTCTTTTTCTGGGAAGAAAACTTGTAGATCTGGTTGCCAGGTTCAAAAGGTTGAACAAAATATAGCAAAGGGGAGATGGGAGGGGGAGGTAAGCATCTGTGCAAATCTGACCTTGTTTGTCCGGCCTCTGAAAATCCCAAAATTTGATTTTTCAGCTGGTTAGTTGCTGTCTTTGTGCTGGTAGTTGTTGTCTTTGTGTTGACTGCAATGGAGATATGAAGGGAAAGGGAGAAGAAGTTGCAGGCTGGGGAGGAACAAGTTGCAGGCTGGCTGTGGAGGAAGAACTTGCTGGCTTTTCTGGAGAGGAAGAAGCTGCAATGTAGAAGCTGTAATGGAGATCTGGAGGAGTTGCAGGATGGGGGAGGAAGAAAGATCTGGAGGAGTAGCAGGATGGGGAGGAAGAGAAAAGGGAGGATGGGAAGGGAGCGTGCAACCGTAGAAGGAAAGGGAAGGGAAATAGGGGACGGGAGGACGGTGGGCCCAACGTGATTTTGTCGGGATTCGATCCTAATCTGCTGGGATCCGGGCTGGGGGGTCCAGTTTCCTTTTATGGAGAGGTTCGGTCGGACGGGGGGTGGGAGGGGGGGCACTTTCCTTTTTCGGCCCCATGGCTGGCTAGAACCAACGAGTAAACTTTGCTCGCTAGATGCGTCCTTATTATTAGGTATAGATTGAAAATCTGAAATAAGAAGAAAAAAATCAACACATATCCAGGCACAATCATGCGAGCCATATTCACTATTACTAGCTTTTTGGGTGGTAAAGGGTTTTTCTATCCATATTCACCCAAAACAAGAAGCATGTTCTCACTCTTAAACTCTTTGGCGTGGATGCAGTTGAGTTGTCCCTCGAGTGATTTGGCTTGAAGTTCTTCTTGTTGTCCCCCCAAAGGTTATTGAAGCTAGAGCCATGTGCTTATTGAAAGTATACTTGGTCCCGGGACCAACACTCCTCATCTTATTCCTCTTCTCTTCCTTCGTCCACATGGACTACCTAACAACATCTCCAGCCACGTCCCCCAAACGACGCTGGATCGAGCGTTTGGGGGACGCGTTTTCTTCGTGCCGCGTTTGGGGGACGTCGCTCCCCAGCTGCGTCCCCCAAACGTGGTCCTAAACTTTTTTTATAGGGTTTTCGAAAATACAATCATTTTATTAAATATAGCATACAAATAAATATGTTTGCCAAAGTTGTTTTCAAATTAAAATACAACAAACAATAAAATAACTAAACAAATATAATAAGTGGGGCTAGATCAAGGCGCTGCGACATTTGCCGATAAATGATAATCCTTTGACCCTCCACATATGCTCAGCGAGATCATTTTGAAGTTGCTCGTGAATATTGTGGTCACGGATCTCTGCGTGCATGGTGAGAAAAATCAACAAAATATGCAGGCACATCATGATCAACCTCCGCAAGAGGACCCTGACACTCATAGGGACCAACATGTCTCCTGACCTGATTCTTGCGGTCATCCTCGATGATCATGTTGCATGATCAAACAAGTCCGCATCACCTCCCACATTTGCTCGTAAGACCATCTCAGAGTAGGGTACCGGACAATTGCAAATTGAGCTTGAAGCACACCAAATGCCCGCTCGAAATCCTTCATGCAACCCTCCTGTCATGAAGCAAAGTGGCAATTCTTCTGACCTGATGGAGCTGGGATTGTTTTCACAAAAGTGGCTCATTTTGGATATATACCATCGGCTAGATAATAGCCTATGGTATATTGGTGGCCATTGATCTCATAGTTGCATGGTTGAGCATGACCTTCCACTAGTTTGCTGAACACCAGAGACCGCTGCAACACATTGATGTCATTGTGTGATCCCGCCATGTCAAAGAAAGAATGCCAAATCCACACGTCATAATCTACCACAGCTTCAAGCACCACAATGCAATATCCATGATGCCCTTTGTATATACCTTGATAAGCAAATGAGCTGTTCTTCCATGACCAGTGCATGCAACCGATGCTTTCAAGCATCCCAGGGAATCCTCTTGCAACATTTTGTGCCATGATCCTTGCAGTCTCTTCTTCAGTTGGCTCTCTCAAGTAGTATTTGCCAAATTTTTCCACCACATCTCGGAAATACTTGTACATGCACTCAATGGCAGTAGACTCACTCATGCGAAGGTAGTCGTCCTGTATATCAGCAGGTGCTCCGTATGCAAGCATCCTCATGGCGGCGGTGCACTTCTGAATCAACGAGAACCCGACAATGCCTACAACGTCGTGCTTCATCTTGAAGTAGGGGTCGAACTCTCGAACGCCGTGGAGGATATTCATGAAGAAACCCTTAATCATCCTATACCGGCACCGAAAATTGTCGGCATGTGTTGCGTCATCTGGGAGTAGTCGTTGTGCAACATGGTATGCCCCTCCATCCTCTGCCGAGGCTTCAACTTCTTTCTTGCCGACCTTGAACCTCTGCGGCGCGGCCTCTTCCGCTTCTCTGCCTCGGCGTCAAGTATGTTCTGGAGGGACGCAGTGATCAGAAAATGCTCCTGAATGTCGTCGTCGAAGGCTTGCTCGTTCTCCAACAGTCGGACAAGAATCTCGTCATCGCTATCCATGTCTGAAGCAACATTAATTGTTAAAATTCAGCCGCGGCAGACGAGGCAACAAACAGCGACCTATCGTGCCTACCTGACAAGGCGTCAAACACCTTTTGTGGGCAGAGGTGGGGTGGATTTGACGGCGCGTTCTGGAACGCGTTGGCGAAGCGGCGGCGGCGAAAAGGACGGCGAGAGAGCTAGCCGCCACGACGGTGCCTGACTCATAAGAGATCTGGCTTCAAATGGCCGGCAAATCGAGCGGCGACGTAGGGGTGGGAGGCGCGGGAGGGAAGGCGCAACGAGAAATAAAAGATGCGAACCAACTATTGTGGAAGTGGTCGCCGACAGGTGGGAGCCCGCCTCGCTTTTCGTTGTGTCCGACGTGCCCGAAGCGTCCCCTGTGGACCGGAGACGGGCTCGGGGCGCCGAACACCGTATCGGGCTGCGTCGGACGGAAGGAGGCTTTGGGGCGTGATGTGGGCATTACCCTTTGGGTATCCGACGTTGGTCTACCTCCTTTGGCCCAACAAGGTGTCCATGAAGGGTGTCATGACCTAAGGTGGGCCCATACGTCGGTTGCAACAAAGAAGACTTACAAGAAGGCGGATTCTTGATGAACAAGGCAAGGAGACATCAATAAAGGAAAGGATAGATTAGATCTTGATATAATCTAGTCGAGTTTGGACATGACTCTTGGGACCTGTCCTCCTATATAAGGCTAGGAGAGGGCCTGCCGAACAACGTATTTACGCAACCAACACAATCTAGCATACACCAACCCTAGAAAAATTGCCTCTCGGCGAGTTCACCATATAGACTGCCCCATTGTAACCAGTTTCATCGATAAATCAAGATCAGACAAGCAGGAGTAAGGGTTTTACCTCATCGATAAATCAGGGGTTTTACCTGGGTAAATCTCGCTCCTTGTTTGTTTGGTATCCGATGTCTAGTGTTAACCTGCAGGATTCCGTCAACCCTAAACCCCTCATGGTGGGCATTGCCGAGAAGCTCCTTCGTCAGGGCGCTGCTGGGGACGAAAAATTGTCCGGCGCATCTCAAATACCTTTGGGGTCGCTTTGGGGGGGGGGGGGGGTGTGCGGCTGGAGATGCTCTTAGTCTTCAAAGTTAGATTGTGTTTCTTGACCCAATGAGCATGTGAAAGAGCATCACCGGCGGTCTTCTTCAAGATTCCCATGGAGAAAAACTTGCTCAACAATTCATTTTATGACACGAATTGGAAATCCAGTCTTTGGTAAATATCCCCTTCCAAGGATGCGGTAGTTTGTTTGCAAGAATCAAAACTCCAGTTTGTAGACCTAAGTATAGTGCAACAATGTTGTGTTCTCAGTTCACTGATTTTGCTTTTACCCTAGCTGACGGAACAAGAGCGGGGATTTTTGTAGCTTGGAAGGGGAGTGAATTCCTTGCCTCAAATCAGCATATCACAACCTCTTTTCTCTCTGTCCAGGGCATGCTTACCAAATAAAAAACGCATGTTAATATGATCACTATTTACGGTCCCCAGGTTGACACTGGCAAGCTGCAATTTCTCGCTGATTTGAAATCATATGTTTAGAACACCGACTGTTCCATTGTTTGTTGCCGGTGATTTTAATCTTATTGTTAGGGCTGAGGACAAAAATAACAACATGTTCAATAGGCGTACCATGGTAGCCTTCAGGGCTTTCATAAACAAGTTTCAGTTCAAGGACCTTTATCTCTATGGACGCATATACACATGGAGCAATGAGCAGTCAGAAGCAACGATGGTCAAGCTTGACAGGTTGTTGTTCAACGATAGTTGGGATGCTGCATTCCCAAATTGTTATATGCAAACCATCTCGTCTGAGCTCTCAGATCACTGCCCCATGTTGCTTACTTGCAATGCTAGCTTCTGTCACTTGAGGCGTTTTTGCTTCGAGAACCATTGGGCTGGCAGAGAGGACTTCATGGAGGTGGTCTCCAACGCTTGGGATGCTTACTCGACAAAGTAGAATGCATTTGTTAATCTGCACCACAAGCTAGCTGCTACGGCTAGGGCGCTGAAAGGATGGAGTGCAAATTTCTCTAGTGACCTCAATTTGCGGGTTGCAATTACTAGTGAACTAATTTTCAAGCTAGATGAAGCCATGAACAGTCCGGTGCTTTCCTAAGACGAGCGTAGGTTCAGGGCTATGCTTAAGATGAATGGCCTGGATATTGCTGCTATGCAGCGATTGATGTGGAGGCGGAGATCGAGGGTGGCCTGGCCGTGGGGCGATGACGCTAGCACCCGCTTCTTCCACTCCAAGGCCTGGCCGCGGGACGACATCAAGAGTTTGCTCCCACCTTTATTTTCAAGTGTTGGTTCTTAATCCGAGTGTGGTCCAACTAGCTTACAGAATTGGCTTGGTATTCATAATCTTGATCTAACAATTTGGCATGACTTTCAATCCGAGAGGTTGTGTATGGAGGTGATTAAGAAGAGAGGCAATAAAGAAAATCTTTGTCCTCCCTGGACATGCTAGTCTCTTGGAAAATTTGAAAAGAAATAAATACTTGGTTTTTCGCAACAAGTCTATAACTTTTGCAACACTAGCAGTGAAGATTAGAGAGGAGGTGAAAATGTGGTGCCTCACTGCAAGCGCGAAGGCTTTAAGTAATGTAATAAAGTCGCAAGATTAGTTTTCTTATTTTGGTCTTGCCATAAGGTCGAGATGGGTTTGTAAAACTTCTACTCCCTTGATTCAAATTAATTGATTCGACCTTGTCTAGATACACATGTATCTAGAGATAAAACATGTCTATATACATTCATATCTAGACAAAGTTGAGTCAATTAGTTTGGATCGGAGAGGTAAAACATTCTCCTTAATCAATAAAATGGTAAATCTTTTTGTTCAAATAAAGAAAACTGCTTCTTTCATGCATCATTCCCCGGAGCCACCAGAGATGGCCATGACAAAAACTACCGCTTGTACCAAAGGTGTTTGATAAAATTATAGGCCGCACGCCCAATGCAGAATGCACTGTAGTATTACAACAAGTTAACAACTACGAAAAAGGAGTAGGTAGAGATAAACAATCAAAGGAAATAGTTTAACATATACAAATCTTACGGTACTATACAAGTATTACATGAAGTACATCAACCCTCTTTCTTAACCCATGAGGCACAATCATGTTCCACTCCGGAGCGTTGGCGAAGCTTCGGATGAACCACAAAAAACCTACCGCCATGACCATCTAATGTGGGTTGGGAAACCAACAACACCGCCTCCAGCATTAAGATTGAAGCAGCAAATTTCTGGACAAGGAGAATATGCAAGGCTGCTGCATGGTGAGAGGTGTAGACAAAGTTTCTTCTCACCATATTTTCATGCCCATGTTCTGCCTGTCTTCTACTGGAATGATAATCAGACAGTTCACTCCAAGGAAAAGAGATTATGATCCAAGGGAAACAACCCTCCTCCATGACCTTGGTGGAAGGAACTGATTGGTATCCATGCAGTACACCTCACAGCCAAACCCATCATCGCACGCGTAAATAGTGCAACCTTGATGACCAGCACATGTAGAAGCAATAGGAAAACCCCGAAACAGTCCAGTATAACCCCGCATGTCAGTATCTCCCCAGGTATGGACCATATTTTTTTTAGAACCATCAGGAGCTCTTGCTAACCACCACAAGCCAATATTGTACTACCGATCTTCATTATCAACTGTCGACACAGGGGTGCTGAGCTTATCAACATAGAACCTTGCAAACAAAAGCACATCTTGAAGTTAGTTCAACACAAAACTTGTTTACATACATGAATAATGATAGCTAAAACACTTTATTTTGTCTGAAAGGCATATCGCTGCTGCGTTTCATTGAATATAGAGGGGGAAAGGTAAAAGGGAGGCCAAAACCATACGACAACTGCATAAAAAAAAGAAAACGCTAAAACTACAACTAAAAATAAAACTAGCAGCTAACAGCTAAAATAAATCATACGAGATGAAAAAATCAGCCCAAGTAAGAAGATTCCATGCATAAACAACACCTGCCTGAGTTACATCAAATACAAGGCCCTTGTGGATTGCATTGGGAGTAGCGGAACATGTTGAACTTGTTCTCAAGAACTGTCCATCTGCTATAAGAATAGTGAAGGATGGCAATTGCTGAGTCAAAGACGACAAGGACAGAGAAACATGTAACAGAACTCAGCAAATAGCTATCTTCAGCAGTTGAACAAGTTGACCATTAGACTTGAACACAAGTTTATCCGGGTTGGCTTCAAAATCCGGTATTGCTGGTGGAGGAATCCGGCGACGAGTGTACACATTGACAAGCTCCCAATCCCAGGGGAAGCCAAGAAGGGCGACCAATCTCCATTCGCGCCTACCACATACCCATACCACCATCTGAAATCACAACATCAGAAGAGAGTCTGTCCAGAGGCGTCAGTTGGCACATGGTTGCCCTCCTGCGCATCCTACCGCTTGCCCTCCTACGCATCCTATTGCTTTTCCCTACCGTGCACCCCGCTTCTTGCCCTCTTACGTACCCTGCTTCTTGCCCTTGACGCGGAAAAAGACATTGAACGCGGGCGGTACCTTAGTTTTGTGAGAATGAAGAACATAGGGGAAGTCAAACAACTGAGATGTAACCCATGATAGAAACTTGCAGGAACCGATGAGGCTCGCGGTGGTGATGACATCGCATCGGGCTTCAAGGGGGCCATCCGAAAACGCCCAAAAAGTGCCACTCCCATTAATCGATCTCGCCACCTTTTTTGAATACAAATCTAGTGGTATAGATTTTGTAGACATATAATTCATATTTTGTTAACGAAATTAACGGTCAAAGTTTGTCTTGAATCGCGTGTGCGCCTGATACGTCTCAAACGTATCTATAATTTCTTATGTTTCATGCTACTTTTATGATGATACTCACATGTTTTATACACATTTTATGTCATTATTACGCATTTTCCGGCACTAACCTATTGACGAGATGCCGAAGAGCCGATTGTCTGTTTTCTGCTGTTTTTGGTTTCGAAATCCTACAAAGGAAATATTCTCGGAATTGGACGAAATCAACGCCCATGGTCTTATTTTTCCACGAAGCTTCCGGAAGACCGAAGGGGATACGAAGTGGGGCCACGAGGTGGCCGGACCATAGGCCGGCACGGCCGAGAGGGGCCCGCGCCGCCCTATGGTGTGGGCCCTCGCGCCGCCTCCAACCCTACCCTTCCGCCTACTTAAAGTCTTCGTCGCGAAACCCCCGTACCGAGAGCCACGATACGGAAAACCTTCCGGAGACGCAGCCGCCGCCAATCCCATCTCGGGGGATTCGGGAGATCGCCTCCGGCACCCCGCCGAGAGGGGAATCATCTCCCGGAGGCCTCTTCATCGCCATGATCGCCTCCGGACTGATGTGTGAGTAGTTCACCCCTGGACTATGGGTCCATAGCAGTAGCTAGATGGTTGGCTTCTCCTCATTGTGCTATCATGTTAGATCTTGTGAGCTGCCTATCATGATCAAGATCATCTATTTGTAATGCTACATGTTGTGTTTGTTGGGATCCGATGAATATGGAATACTATGTCAAGTTGATTATTAATCTATCATATGTGTTGTTTATGTTCTTGCATGCTCTCCGTTGCTAGTAGAGGCTCTGGCCAAGTTGATACTTGTAACTCCAAAAGGGAGTATTTATGCTCGATAGTGGGTTCATGCCTCCATTGAATCGCGGGACGAGTGACGGAAAGTTCTAAGGTTGTGGATGTGCTGTTGCCACTAGGGATAAAACATCGATGCTTTGTCTAAGGATATTTGTGTTGATTACATTACGCACCATACTTAATGCAATTGTCTCTTGTTTGCAACTTAATACTGGAAGGGTTCGGATGATAACCTGGAAGTGGACTTTTTAGGCATAGATGCATGCTGGATAGCGGTCTATGTACTTTGTCGTAATGCCCTGATTAAATCTCATAGTAGTCATCGTGATATGTATGTGCATTGTTATGCCCTCTCTATTTGTCAATTGCCCAACCGTAATTTGTTCACCCAACATGCTATTTATCTTATGGGAGAGACACCACTAGTGAACTGTGGACCCCGGTCCATTCTTTACATCTGAAATACAATCTACTTGCAATACTTGTTCTTTACTGTTCTTCGCAAACAAACATCATCTTCCACACTATATGGTTAATCCTTTGTTTTCAGCAAGCCGGTGAGATTGACAACCTCACTGTTACGTTGGGGCAAAGTACTTTGATTGTGTTGTGCAGGTTCCACGTTGGCGCCGGAATCCCTGGTGTTGCGCCGCACTATACTCCATCACCAACAACCTTCACGTGTTCCTTGATTCCTACTGGTTCGATAACCTTGGTTTCTTACTGAGGAAAAACTTGCTACTGTACGCATCACACCTTCCTCTTGGGGTTCCCAACGGACGTGTGTTAACTGCACGCATCAAGCTCTTTTTCTGGCGCCGTTGCCGGGGAGATCAAGACACGATGCAAGGGGAGTCTCCCACATCCAATCTCTTTACTTTGTTTTTGTCTTGCTTTACTTTATTTTATTTACTGCTTTGTTTGTTCTCTATATCAAAAACACAAAAAAATTAGTTGCTAGTTTTACTTTATTTACTGTCTTGTTTGCGTTCTCTATATTAAAAACACAAAAAATTAGTTACTTGCATTTACTTTATTTTGTTATCATGTCTAGTCCTGCACTTGTTACTCCGTCACCCGAGGAATTGATCTTTACTTTTAAACAAGGGAGTGAGGAGAGTTTTGAAGAAGCTTGGTCTAGAATTTTGGATTTTTATGGTAAAACTGAACCTATAATGACTTTAAGTTTGCTTCTTAGTAATTTTTATTTTGGGCTTATTGTTCGCTATAGATATGCTTTGGATGCTTTAGTGGGAGGAGATTTCCTTCACTGCAATGGGGATCAAGCTTTTAATGCCATAAATAAATTGGTTACATCATCTAGCTCAACTAGTAATTTCGATTCATCTCTTGCTAGTATTTATGATAGATTAAACACTCTTAAAACAAATATATCTTGTTTAAAAGAAGGGTACAACCAGATTCGTGAATATTATGATTATGTTCCGATAGAATTTTAAACCTTCAATGTGGATCCCTACTATTAAAGTTGCTATTTGTGGTGAAACTTTTTATGCCCGTTGTGATATTATGTCCGAGTTTTGCCTTATGCCTAAAAGTATCTACGAATCTTTGACACTTTGGGAACTTACTCGAAGGTGGAGAAGGAATAACTCTTGCGATAATTCTGTTATAATTCCCGAGGGGATAGCTGAAGGTGTGTTCACAACCTTTCTTGGAAGAACGGTATCCACTGATTACCTCGTTATTGAATGTGTAGGGACAGGACAAATTACACTTGGAAGATCCCTGCTGAAACTCTTGGGAGCAACCATAGATGTGGGAAAAGGCACTCTAAATTTTACCGCTACACCTGGATGCGGTCAAGTATTTCCTAGACCAAAGAGTAAGAATAAGAGTAAGAAGGATAGGCGCAAAGCCCCTGGTAATAATGTTGATGCTTCATCTTTCGATAATACTTGATTCACACTTTCTGCGCCTAGCTGAAAGGCGTTAAAGAAAGCGCTTATGGGAGACAACCCATTATTTTACTACAACACTTTTGTTTTATATTTGAGTCTTGGAAGTTGTTACTACTGTAGAAACCTCTCCTTATCTTTATTTTATTGCATTGTTGTATCAAGTAAAGTCTTTGATAGTAATGTTGATACTAGATTTGGATTACTGCGCAGAAACAGATTTCTTGCTGTCACGAAATTGAGTAGCCCCGTCTGTATATAACTCATAAAATTCTGCCAATTTACGTGCGTGATCCTCAGATATGTACGCAACTTTCATTCAATTTGAGATTTTTCATCTGAGCAAGTTAAGTGCCCCAGAAAAATTCGTCTTTACGGACTATTCTGTTTTGACAGATTCTGCCTTTTATTTCGCATTGCCTGTTTTGCTATGTTTGATGGATCTCTTTGTTCCATTAACTTTCAGTAGCTTTGTGCAATGTCCAGAAGTGTTAAGAATGATTATGTCACCTCTGAATATATGAATTTTCAATTATGCACTAACCCTCTAATGAGTTTGTTTCGAGTTTGGTGTGGAGGAAGTTTTCAAGGGTCAAGAGAGGAGGATGATACAATATGATCAAGAAGAGTGAAAAGTCTAAGCTTGGGGATGCCCCCGTGGTTCATCCCTGCATATTTCAAGAAGACTCAAACATCTAAGCTTGGGGATGCCCAAGGCATCCCCTTCTTCATCGACAACTTATCGAGTCACCTCAAGTGAAACTATATTTTTATTCGATCAAATCTTATGTGCTTTACTTGGAGCGTCTGTTTGCTTTTATTTTTGTTTTTGTTTGAATAAAATCGGATCCTAGCATTCTTTGTGTGGGAGAGAGACATGCTCCGTTGTTGCATATGAACACATGTGTTCTTAGTGCTACTTTTAATGTTCATGGCGAAGGTTGAAAACTGCTTCGTTCATTGTTATATGGTTGGAAACGGAAAATGCTTTATGTGGTAATTGGTATAATGTCTTGAATAATTTGATACTTGGCAATTGTTGTGCTCATATAGATCATGTTTAAGCTCTTGCATCATGTACTTTGCACCTATTAATGAAGAACTACATAGAGCTTGTTAAAATTTGGTTTGCATGATTGGTCTCTCTAAGTCTAGATATTTTCTGGTTAAGGTGTTTGAACAACAGGGAAGACAGTGTAGAGTCTTATAATGCTTGCAATATGTTCTTATGTAAGTTTTGCCGTACCGGTTTATACTTGAGTTTGCTTCAAACAACCTTGCTAGCCTAAGCCTTGTATTGAGAGGGATTACTTCTCGTGCATCCAAATTCTTGAGCCAAAAACTATGCCATTTGTGTCCACCATACCTACCTACCACATGGTATTTCTCTGCCATTTCAAAGTACATTACTTGAGTGCTACCTTTAAAATTATATTATTTGTCTCTGCAATATATAGCTCATGGGAAAATAGCCTTAAAAACTATTGTGGTATGGAATATGTTGCTATGTTTCTTATTTCTTATAAGTTGCTTGTTGAGCGGTAACCATGTTTCTGGGGACGCCATCAAGTATTACACCTTTGTTGAATATCATGTGAGTTGCTATGCATGTTCGTCTTGTCTGAAGTAAGGGTGATTTTCATGATCAAATGGTTTGAGTATGCATAGTGTTAGAGAAGAACATTGGGCCGCTAACTAAAGCCATGAATCATGGTGGAAGTTTCAGTTTGGACACAAATCCTCAATCTCTTATGAGAATATTATCTGTTGTTAAATGCTTAAGCATTAAAAGAGGAGTCCATTATCTGTTGTCTATGTTGCCCGGTATGGATGTCTAAGTTGAGAATAATCAAAAGCGAGAAATCCAATGCGAGCTTTCTCCCTAGACCTCTGTACAGGCGGCATAGAGGTACCCCTTTGTGACACTTGGTTGAAACATATGTTATGCAATGATAATCCGTGTTAATCCAAACTAATTAGGACAAGGTGCGAGCACTATTAGTATTCTATGCATGATGCTTGCAACTTATAGGATGTCTTATACATAACACATATGATTTATTATTACCGTTGACAAAATTGTTTCTATGTTTTCAAAATGAAAAGCTCTAGCACAAAAATAGTAATCCATGCTTCCCTCTGCGAAGGGTCATTCTTTTACTTTATGTCGAGTCAGTTTACATACTTCTTTCTATTTTAAAAGCAAACACTTGTGTCAACTGTGTGCATTGATTCTTACATGTTTACCTATTGCACTTGTTATATTGCTTTATGTTGACAATTATTCATGAGATATACATGTTGAAATTGAAAGCAACCGCTGAAACTTATATCTTCCTTTGTGTTGCTTCAAAGCTTTCTACTAAGAATTTATTGCTTATGAGTTAACTCTTATGCAAATCTTATTGATGCTTGTCTTGAAAGTACTATTTATGAAAAGTCTTTGCTGTATGATTCAGTTGTTTAACCATTGTCTTTACCATTGCTTCGAATCGCTGCATTCATCTCATATGCTTTACAATAGTATTGATCAAGATTATGATAGCATGTCACTTCAGAAATTATCCTTGTTATCGTTTACCTACTCGAGGGCGAGTAGGAACTAAGCTTGGGAATGCTTGATACGTCTCAAACGTATCTATAATTTCTTATGTTCCATGCTACTTTTATGATGATACTCACATGTTTTATACACATTTTATGTCATTATTATGCATTTTACGGCACTAACCTATTGACGAGATGCCGAAGAGCCGATTCTTTGTTTCTAGCTGTTTTTGGTTTCGGAAATCCTACAAAGGAAATATTCTTGGAATTGGACGAAATCAACGCTCGGGGTCTTATTTTTCCACGAAGCTTCCGGAAGACCGAAGGGGATACGAAGTGGGGCCACGAGGTGGCCGGACCATAGGCCGGCGCGGCCGAGAGGGGGCCCGCGCCGCCTATGGTGTGGGCCCCTCGCGCCGCCTCCAACCCTACCCTTCCGCCTACTTAAAGTCTTCGTCGCGAAACCCCCGTACCGAGAGCCACGATACGGAAAACCTTCCGGAGACGCGGCCGCCGCCAATCCCATCTCGGGGGATTCGGGAGATCGCCTCCGGCACCTGCCGGAGAGGGGAATCATCTCCCGGAGGACTCTTCATCGCCATGATCGCCTCCGGACTGATGTGTGAGTAGTTCACCCCTGGACTATGGGTCCATAGCAGTAGCTAGATGGTTGTCTTCTCCTCATTGTGCTATCATGTTAGATCTTGTGAGCTGCCTATCATGATCAAGATCATCTATTTGTAATGCTACATGTTGTGTTTGTTGGGATCCGATGAATATGGAATACTATGTCAAGTTGATTATCAATCTATCATATGTGTTGTTTATGTTCTTGCATGCTCTCCGTTGCTAGTAGAGGCTCCGGCCAAGTTGATACTTGTAACTCCAAAAGGGAGTATTTATGCTCGATAGTGGGTTCATGCCTCCATTGAATGCAGGACGATGTGACGAAAGTTCTAAGGTTGTGGATGTCTTGTTGCCACTAGGGATAAAACATCGATGCTTTGTCTAAGGATATTTGTGTTGATTACATTACGCACCATACTTAATGCAATTATCTGTTGTTTGCAACTTAATACTGGAAGGGGTTCGGATGATAACCTGAAAGTGGACTTTTTAGGCATAGATGCATGCTTGATAGCGGTCTATGTACTTTGTCGTAATGCCCTGATTAAATCTCATAGTAGTCATCGTGATATGTATGTGCATTGTTATGCCCTCTCTATTTGTCAATTGCCCAACTGTAATTTGTTCACCCAACATGCTATTTATCTTATGGGAGAGACACCACTAGTGAGCTGTGGACCCCGGTCCATTCTTTACATCCGAAATACAATCTCTCGCAATATTTGTTCTTTCTTGTTCTTCGCAAACAAACATCATCTTCCACACTATACGGTTAATCCTTTGTTTTCGGCAAGCCGGTGAGATTGACAACCTCAGCTGTTACGTTGGGGCAAAGTACTTTGATTGTGTTGTGCGGGTTTCACGTTGGCGCCGGAATCCCCGGTGTTGCGCCGCACTACACTCCGTCACCAACAACCTTCACGTGTTCCTTGACTCCTACTGGTTCGATAACCTTGGTTTCTTACTGAGGGAAAACTTGCTACTGTACGCATCACACCTTCCTCTTGGGGTTCCCAACGGACGTGTGTTAACTGCACGCATCAGCGCCTTAAACCGATCCGAAGGGAGTATAGAAAAATAAGAACATGCGTTTGGGGAGAAGACAATTAAATGGGAGATGCCTTATAATATCTAACAGTTTTTGAAAACTCATATCTCTTATTATTCCTAACAAAGGGAGTAGTAGTTACAAAATTAGCAGCAAACAATTGCCGCGGTAATAGTAAAGTGTTTTTAAGACCTAAGAGGATAATGCAACCGTTTGTTGGCAGAGAATGATAATGAATCTACCAAGTAAGCAATGTACAATCTAACAATTATCGATAAAGTTGTTGCCTAAACATGCCAATATGAGATATAGTTTCGAAGGTCTAAGTCAACAATAAAAATAAAACGTTTTAGGTTGATAAAAGTTTTGAAAGTACAAAACCACGAATAGGATTTCTGACACGGTCCTAAAATTCGAATAAATTAATTTGAATGGGATGGAGTATTTTGTTTCAGCGCGTTGTATTTCATTTCACGCTTCCAAACGTACTGAAGTCTAGTTGGAGAAAATATATTAGTAAACGAATCTAAACAAAGCTAACGATCACGCGCTCCAAAGTTAGTGTGTCGGACAGCTCAGACCACACAAGAACACACGCTGCCACCGCCAGATCCCACCCACGCACTCACCTAACTGCCCTAATAACTCCCCACGTAATCTAATCCCTCCATTATTATCACATCATCATCATCATCACCGTCGTCGTCCAAGCATCGAACATTCACAGTGTACTGTACAGCTAATTTTCGCACGACCAGTAATAAACAACCAAAACAGAAAATAAGAAGCCGCCCACCGAGAAGGGAACGCGAGGCCAATCTGGTGGCGCGCGGTGGCCTCGACCTCGCACCCAATCGCCGGCCCCCGACCCGAATCCCGCAGCCGAGGAGCGCAGGGTCGGTCGGGCGGGCGGGCTCCCCTGCCCTGTCACCGGCGGCGGCGACCATGGCCGGAGCCATGGTGGACCGGGCCAGCAGCGACATGCTCATCGGCCCCGACTGGGCCAAGAACATGGAGATCTGCGACATCTGCAACCGCGATCCCGGGTACGGCCCCCCTCCCCCGATCCATGCCCTGCCCTGTCGCTCCACCTGTTTTGCCTGCCCGCCCGCGGATTCGCTGCCCCCTTCGCCAGATAGTACGTATGTTGCTAGCTGCGCGGTGGCGTTTTGGCGCGGGGAGCTATGGCGTGGATGGAGTTGGCGCGATCTGGGTAGGAGTAGGACGGACTAGTGTGATTTTATGTCCTACTATGACCACGTAATTGCTGGAAATGCTCCCAGTTCCGACAAATTCCGGCACTCGCTCCGCTTTTATGAGCGGTTTCGTTTCGGCGATACCAGACAAACGGCTCGAATTTGGATCTTCCTGAAGCGGCCAAGCGAAATTTTGATAGTATGCAATCCGGTGGCCTGGCTGTCCGGGGGAATTGTGAATTGGGATTTTGCAGGCGGTGGTCGGTGGATCTGGCAACCTCCATCTGTGTTCTGGTTTCTCACAACATTCAGTCCTATAGCGGTGTTCTTATCCTCATTGTTGAATGGGGATTGACATATGGCGGGAAGTTTGAGAGAACAGCTTCGTGCTTGGTGTTCTGTTGGCTGGCTACGCCAAATGGTATTGACATTCTGCAATTGAGTCAACTGGCTTGAGCGTTGTAGTCCTGGAACCCTTTCGTTTTGCTGGAAAATGAAGTAAAGGGCTATTTTACATCATGCAAATTTCTGTAGTGCAAGCCCATGACCCAGATTTATGTTCAAACATTTGCCCTTACACACCTATTTTTTTGGCGAGGACAAAATATTCAGGTTTTGATAATGTCACTCAATCTACTCATTCAGTAAACCGAGAGTTTCATAAGTTTGGTATGCATAGTTCATGCACCTAGGCAAAACATAGAAAGTAAAGGAATGGAAACAAACAGTGCAGCTCCTGGAGGCACTTGCTTAGAGCTGCATGAAGAGGGCAGGTTATTCAGTCTGACAAGATATCCAGAAGTTGCATGAAAGATGAGTAGTGCTGTGAAGTTCATTGCAACCCGGAGGACAGCTTAGAATATTCTAGTTGGTATAATCCTTTGGGTTGCTCTTTCTATGTTATGTAGTGACAGGCTGGAAATATTACACTCCCTCCGGACCCGATTTATTTGTCGAAGCCCATACATTCAAATCTGCTATGTCCAGTCATATACGCCAATTAAATGGGGCCAGATGGACTAACTAACAATATTGGGATGGATGATACATAATTAGATATCATTCTAAATCAGCCTTGAAAAATTATTGTCACAATGCTAATTGAATGCTGAATTGCTTGTTCACCAAAGTTCTTACTGAAATCAGTTGTACTACCCACAGTCTTTCTAACTGACCTAGCCTAGTTCTTCATGTTAAACTCTGACATCTGAAGATTTTGGAGAGTGAAGAAGTTCTGGGAATACTGTTGGTTGGTTTTTTAGTTTCATCATGTAGGAATGGCCAAGGTACTCTTATAAGTTATAACATGTCGGCATAGGTCAACTGCTGTCCATCGTTTTTCAGTAGTTACTGTTCCTTTAATCATGTTTCTCCTTTGATTCATGGGATTTTCAAAGGATTTATGTAGGATTGCGATCCTATGGAATTTTTCTTGTGGAAGCCGTTTGATTCGTAGGATCATATCCCATAGGAATCTTGTAGTGTAAATTTCATAGGAGAAAAGCATTAGGTTGGACCTCATGAAAAATTCCTTCACCACAATCAAAGTGAATTCCTCTTCCCATGGGATTCAACTAGACATGGCACCCAAATCCTATACGTTTCTTATCCCTACACTTCTCCTAACCTATGAATCAAAGGAGCCGAGTTGATTCCTTATGTAATCATGTAAATGACTATATCTTCTGAAGATACTAATTGCGTCAATATTGCTAGTGCCTTATAATTTTGCTTAGCTTTAGTTTTTAGATCTACTTCTACAGTTTTGCTTGCCCCTCCTATTTCCCGAGCTACTTCTTAGAAGAACACCGCGATGCAATGTTTTATAGTTGCACATGTAATGAATGATTCTTATCTTAGTACAATATTGCTTAATAGTTATTATTTATTACTGCAGTTGACTGCTTATTAGTTATTACTTGTTGCTACTAAATTAGCAACGGAACCCACAAAAGTTGATGCAGTTTGCCTGTTTAATATGTCTGCAGGTTTTGAACAACATTTAGGTTCTATTCTAGATTTTCAAACTTGTCATATAGGTTGCTTTCCTTGATTACTAATCCAAGTATTACGATTTGAGATCAAATAGTTGAGCTGACACAGTAGAAGTATCTTGACTTATAGGGTTATAGCTACTGTTTGTTTCCTGTGATGCATGCTTTATTTATTGTCAGTTATTGATATTTATTAGTTAACTGTTCGCCTGGTAACAGCCAATCCAAAGATGTCGTGAAGGCTCTCAGAAAAAGGATTGGGCACAAAAATCCAAAAGTTCAGCTTCTTGCATTAACTGTAAGTTTATTTGCAACCTCTGTTCTTCAGTGGTGTTATTGCTACTTTGCTGTAGTCATCAAGAAGAAAAGTAGTTTAGCTGTGCTTTTTCAATAACATCAAACATACATGGCTGCTACTTAGCTGTATTTGCACATTTTTGTCTGTATTATCTAAATATCCTGTTTGCATGTGCATCTTCCTTGTATGCTTCATGAGTAGGTGCTTATTTCATCATACCAATGCAGCTTGCAACACCACTAAAAATCATGGTGTACTTGAAAATGGTTGGAAAGGTTATTGCAGCCTATAAATCAGACGGTATCACATAATTAACTTGTATATTATTAGTTCTTTGTCCAACCAACAAAAAAACTAGGATAGTTGGTGAGGACATAACTGGTTTGGAATCAGTTTATTTTGATAATTTTATGTTCCATTAGTTTATGATTCATTATCATTTGAACATGTAAGCAGGAATCATTTGTTGTCTTGATGATGAACTGATAATATTCTTCTATTTCAGCTGCTGGAAACTGCAATAAAGAACTGTGGGGATATATTCCACATGCATGTTGCAGAGAGAGATGTGTTGCATGAGATGGTCAAGATAGTGAAGAAAAAGGTATATCATCCGTCAAAGTTCTGAAACTTCAGTTGTTTTCTCCCAGTCTGCTGACTGCATGATGTTATATTTGTCTCATCTTACAGTCTGATCCACGTGTCAAAGAGAAGGTTCTGGTTCTAGTAGATACATGGCAAGAAGCTTTGGGGGGACCACGTTCCAGATATCCGCAGTTCTATGCAGCATACCATGAGTTGGTGGTATACTTTTCAAGCCCAATTTATTTATTAGGCTCTGGATTTTCACTTAGCACAGTTGTTCTGTTTTAAAATGTTACTACTGATATTATATTATTATTTTGTCTTAAATTTAATGTCATTCAGTATGTGCAAGACATTGAATGCAATGGTTCTATCTTGATTCTACAAATTTACCTTGCTGCTTAAAATAATTATGCTTATTCCCCCTTGCAGCGTGCTGGAGCTCAATTCCCCAAGAGGTCCGACAGACCTGCACCGCTGTTTAATGGTCAGTCTCCAGCAGAGAAAAGTATGCGTAGTCCTGACCAACGGGATGAAGCTGAATCTTCTGCTGGAAATGACTTCCCTGCTCTGAGGTGTGCTTGCTTTCTTTTAGCTGTCATTTTCTGCTTTGAGATGACACATTTCTACTGGCAAAATTTTTCTTCTGGGCTTACACTTGATTGGCATTTACTGAAACACACCACAAAATCGTAAATTTTCTCATGGAGACTGCAAAATTATGGTTATCTGCTAGAACACATTAGACTGATAGTACCACTTAGGATTCAGAAAAGAGAAGGGTTATGCGAATTCCTATCTGTCCTTTGAAGAGAAAGAAAGATATAAGGTCGAGCATTAGCCAATGACAGGGGCTTCTAAGGAAAGATAGGACCCTTTTCCCTCTCTATCTGTTTATCATAGATTTTGGAATAAATAATAATATTCTAATTGGTATAGTGTTGATCCTGCAATCCAAAACTTCGTGGCATCCTTCAGAGGGTTGTCGATTTTGTGATGTGCTCATAAAATGTGAACCAAGTGTAGATTCTAACAGCCAGTATTGCCTTTATTATTTGATCTCTTTACTAAAAAAAACTTCTTTTCACTTTATAATTGTGCTCACTAGTATTACCTTGTTCCCACTTTAATGTATGGCAGTTTGTGATAGAAAATGTAAACAAGAGTTTGGAATCTTGTGTAAGGTTAGTTTCTGCCACTTCTGTCGTACTGGCCTAGAGATTTGGTTCCGTATTATGAAGTAAAAAACAACATGAAACTATAGTATTACGTATGTGCCATGATTTCCACATCTTGTCTACATTGCAACTTAAGCTTCTTCATGATTTATTATCAACTTCATGCGCTCACATGAGATGAATGTTCATGTACAATCCTTTTAGAAATGGTAAATTCAAGAATGACTGGTGTCATTTTGTCTTCTCTTCAGATGGTGTGTATAATCGCTTTACTGTAATCAGAGTGCGGGTCATTATAATTAGTTTTCTTTCTTGTGTCTCCAGTGCGCATCTTTGATCAACATGTCTACTTCAGTCTAGTTTACCTTATTTCATGTAGCAATCTGATGTTCTTTTTGGATGGAATGAACTGAGTACTGCTTTTATTTTCAGTATGTCAGAGATTCAGAATGCTCGTGGTATCATGGATGTACTAGCAGAGATGCTGAATGCTTTAGACCCTGGAAACAGAGAGGTACCAAAATTCCATAAGCATGCTTTTTAATTCAACCTGCACAAAAGTATGGACCTAGTATTATATATTAGAGTTACAACCAACGGCTGAACATGGTATTCTGTTTTGTTATTTTCGAATTTACCGGCTTACAAAAAAAAACCCAACATGTTTCTTTTGGGAAATATGTCCTGATCAGTTTTCAAATATGAGCTTGTCTTTAAAATATGTTTTTTGTTCTAATTGCTTACATTCATTGAACTATTCAGTATTCATGATATCCAATGTGAGGTCCAAGATGCCAGGGCTTCAAGGCCAACTGTCTTATACATGACCTATAAGGCTATAACCACTCCTGTCTGTATTGAATCCAAGTTACATCGCTTGAATACTATGCTCCCCCTGTTATCTATGTTACCATAAAGTAAGGTAT
Organism: Lolium rigidum; assembly: GCF_022539505.1. Taxonomy (NCBI): domain Eukaryota; kingdom Viridiplantae; phylum Streptophyta; class Magnoliopsida; order Poales; family Poaceae; genus Lolium; species Lolium rigidum. The sequence continues at coordinate 246,003,262 of NC_061513.1, read as the reverse complement.
CAAAGCGTGAAACTTATCTGGCTACCCTTAGAGTTTATGGTTTCAGGAACATCCGTGTCTTAAATTAGGTGTTGGGCACACCCTTGTCCTCGAAATCTTCAGTATAAAGCAGTAAACAATGTAAAGAAAATAATCTACATAATTTGGAATAAGATACATAAATATAAACTGCATTTTAAGCAGAAATTCAAAGTGTGTAGTGTTCTTGCTGTATTCATGGCATGCATAATAATATAAAAATCTCTACACTTATATTTTCCGAGGTTTGTTGATTATATATTGAAATGCTATGCACACAGGGACTAAGGCAGGAGGTAATTGTGGAGCTTGTTGATCAGTGCCGCACTTACAAGCAGAGAGTGGTCCAACTAGTTAATACTGCCTCGTGAGTGCACTTACTTTTGAATCCAGTCAATCCACTAAATTTTACATTACCATTTGTTTAGTTTTCTGTATCCAATGTTAGCCAATCGCACATTTGAAGATATAGATAGATATGTATATGGCCGTGAGGTTTACTTTCTTAAGCACCTTCCTGAATCGTCTGGTAAGAGGATGTTGAATTTTCTGCTTCTTTAATCTTACCAGTTTTGTCTATTATTCATGTGTAACTTTTTTTCTGTGGTATTTGATCGTATTACTCAAGAAGACATGAGATATATGTTAAAGTATCTGGATACTCCAAAAGCATCAGAGTCATTAAAAGCTGACACGAGTAGCTTGTTCTGTTTGTTTAGCTGTCTCTGTTGCATTGAATCTACTTATTATTTGACTAATTTTTTCCTTTCTTATTCACAGGGATGAGGAACTTTTATCGCAAGGGCTTGCCCTGAATGATGATTTACAGCGTGTTCTTGCAAGACACGACGCAATTGCTGCAGGCATTGCAGTCCGAGTGGAGAAAAAACCAAAGTCTCTGCAGGCACTTGTAGATACCGAGGATTCTGCAAACCAGGACTCTAAGAAAGAGCAAGCACTAGTGGATATCGGTGACCCCATAAGCCAAGATTCTAAAACAGATCCAAACCAAAGGTTCCTAGTCTTCTCCTACCATGTTCGCATATGCTTAGTTCTACATAATGTTAGGAATGATTTCAGCTTTTGAAAGTTTCTTGCTGTTCATAGGAATGACGTGTACTCTTTATATGACTGCTCTTATTAACCTCTGTTTCAATCTGACCTGTCTTTGTAACAGCACAAGTGAGCAGTCTCCTTTTGAGCAACTAGCGCTTCCAGCACCTCCGTTGTCAAATGGCTCAGCAAACCCCCCAAAACCTGATTCGGGCGTTGATCTTCTTAGCTGGGATGATACCCCATCTACAGCAGAAAATTCTCTAGCTCTTGTTCCAGTCACTGACCCTTTGGCTGACTCTACTTCAAATCAAAGTGCTCTGGCAATTGTTGACATATTTTCTCAGAACAATGCTGCTAACAGCAATTCCAGACCACTTGATCCCTTTGGTCTGGATTCAAGTCCCACCGTTCCGGGAACACAACCATACAACACACAAACCCAACATCCTGCACAATCACAACAGCCTCCTCAGCAGGTGGCACTCTATTCTAATGGGAATACTGTAAACCCTGGAACATCTTATGATCAGGCGTCGCAGTTTAATGGCACAAATTCTGGGTGGAATGGTCAAGTTGCCAACCATGTGGCACCCCCACCACAGCAAATAAACTACGGTATGCAATGCCATTTTGACCATTACTTTTCTGTGTCTATCTCTTTTATATCTTTTGAAAAAGTAAATCATTGTAAGTTAAATGTATGTATCTTTGACAGACTATACATTTTTGCATGTCTGTTTGAAGGATTTGTGATAGTCTTATCTGAATTTTGTAGATGATCAAAGTGGAGCCCTTCCGCCTCCTCCTTGGGAAGCTCCGTCAGTGCCAACCGATGAAATGTCAAATGGCCAATCGGGTGGTATGCATTCTCTCCAACCTCCAACAAGCCAGTTTGGCGGTGTGCAGCCATTACAACCGCAGACCAACTATATGGGAGGTCAACAAACCCAGCCAATGTATAGCAACCAACCGGGAGCTATGCCACCTCAGGCGATGCAACCCAGCCAAATTGTTGGAGCACAAATGCAGCCAGGCTATGGGAACCAGTTTGGGCATCTGCCACCACAGTCCATGCCAATGCCAGGCATGCAATTTGCCGGTATGCAACCTTCACCAATGCCAGTAGCGCAGCCAGGTATGATGTATGCACAACAAATACCGGGCGCCCAGTTTGGAGGAATGCCACAGCAGCAAATGTATGGTCGTCAGATGGCGTCGCAATATGCGTATGTGCAGCAGTCAGCTGCACAGTACTACAACCAGGGAAGGCCAGCGTATGGGTACCCTGGCACCAACGACCTGTCCCAGAGTATGTATGGTCTCTCCATGCAAGACAGCTCCTATGCGGGAATGAATTCGTCCTACCAGACGACACCCTCTTCATCACCTTCCATGGGGCAACCAATCAGGCCATCGAAACCTGAGGACAAGTTCTTTGGCGACCTTCTGAGTATAGCCAAGACGAAGCAGAACAGGGCTTCATGACACGACCGAGTAAAAGTGTAATTGGTCTAATATATTTTGTCTATGTTTTCTTACAATTTTTTCCAAGTGGCTTGATCATACACTTGTGGCTCCCTTGGATGTGTAAGCTTCAGTTTTGTTGCGCTGCTTCCAGCCCACATTGATTCCATTAAATTCTTTACTACGTGTGTAATGGTCACGCCAGAGAGGAAAACATTGGTAAATGATGATTTAATAAAGTTAAATTGTTGTGAGGCAAGATTTTCCTGATAATAACATCCTTGATAACAGATGTATTGACATGTTCCAAGCTGTACCAGCATAGGGCGTAAAGGGTGTTTCGTCTTTTCAGCATCTGTCCTTCTGACGTCGATTTGCTTATCCTTCAATTACACGCTTCTTCTGTGCGACGCATGTTGTTGTGTACCTACAAATGCGAGGGGGTTCTTTTAGGACTATAGTATCTAGATTTAGATGTATCTAGATACTTTTTTAGTGTATAGATACATTAGAATTCAGACAATTTGAATTTAAATAAATCTCCAACATCTTTTTCTATGGAAGGAGGTAGTAGTATGTTTTTAATTAAGGAAAGCATTTAGATCAACAAGACACGTACTGAAACAGTAAGTAAAGTTGTCAACATGCACAGCCCCTAACGCCAACGTCTTTAGCAGGCCGATTCCATGAGCGCATGTGAGGATTTCTTTTTTATACTACCTAACATGTGATTGAGAAGGGGTTGATCTCTCGAAGTCACTGAGGACGAATGAGGAAGACTCAACTTATAGTAGGATAACGCTGGAACGGCGGGATTAGCCTTTGGCGAGTTCGTGATGAAACCCTAATTTACTCTCTTTTGTTGCTTTCCCTTTTCAAAAAAAAAAAACTCTTTTGTTGCGATGAATACCCTGTCTTCTGCACTTCCAGGGTATTTTACTAGTTCAGATGGTGACAAAAACCAACCATATATACCTATTTTGATGATCAAAAAATAAACCACATATACATATATCCCTATCTTTTGGTCATGGCCAAACATGTTCTTCCTTGGATAGTTGCTAAAACCCATCTCACAAAGAAAAACAAACATGTTTGGCGTGCACACATGCTTCCTGGACAATATATCTTCTGGTCTATATTATTAGCTTTCCTAACTTGCACAACCAATACCCTCACCGAAATATGTGAAATGGGACAAATCTGACTCTTATTAAGAAGTTCAGCCAAAATGATCTCCCTTTCTAAAAAAATAATTTCAGATCTAGCTCTTTTGCTCAACGCGTTACATCACGGTGTTAAGGTTACACATCACAACTCCTCGCCTGAAGATGTTGAGGTGCCGAGGCGACATGTGCTCTTGTCCAGCGTGGACAGACTTAAACACCCTTGAATAGGGCTTCGAGGTGCCCAAGCTCTTCCCTGGACATTGACCAAGTCAAGGCGTTGAGGTGCCGAGATGATATGTCGCTATGGTTCGACATGGACAAGCTTAATGCCTAGAACATGAACATGAGTGTTGGGGGCCAAAGTTCAACGCCATGAAATGTGGTGTTGACCCCATTCGGGGTTTTAAGCTTGCTCACGTCACACAAGAGCGCTAGGTCGTCTCGAACCGAGGCCTTGGTCATATCCAAAATTATTTTCCGGACATCATTTTCGGCTAAACTTCATGGCAGCTTTCAGGGCCTTACTTAAATCCAACGCGCACGTGACATTATACTTTTGTTGCCACGGTTTCCTACAAAACATGTTAGAGGCAACAAAATACCTAAGATTGCATGATACATGTGACTAGTAAACTACCCGGCTTGTGTGCCAAGAATATAGCCCTTGGACGAAAAGAATGCCTCATCGGCCCGGTGAAACTACTCCCCTGGTCCATATTAATTCTCTCTAATGTAGACATATCTAGACATATTTATTTCAGATACATTCATACTAGTGACAAGTAATATAAATTATAAGGAGTATTTTGGATTCTTCACAAGGATGATTGTGTAGGTCGGTGCCAAGAATGCAAAGCCGCGCGTACGAGGGCGATATACTATGCATATTAGGCGCGTCAATTGATTTGCGCCGGAGGATGTACCATTCTACCACGCCGAAGTTCGATGAACACCTGCTACTTGTCGGCGTGGACAACACTCGCTAGCTAGCGAAAAATGCCTAAATTGTGGTGGACGATGAGGTGATCATCCTTGTTAGAATATAAACCGTATATGTATTTGTATAGAGATACGGTTGTATATGTGTAATCCTGTATGTGTCCATGTCGTATGTGACAAGGACTCTGTCTTGTATTCCCCCTATATATAGATCAATACAAGACACCACAATGTGTGGTTCCTAAACTCTTACATGGTATCAGACGCAAAACCCTAACCCGGACCGCGTCGCCCTCCTCTTCCGCCGCCACCTCTGCGAGCCACCCACCTCCAAAACCCTAGATCCCTTCTTGGCAGCCATGGGCGACGACAGCGAGCGCGCTGCGAGGGAGCTCAAGGAGAAGCAGGAACGCGAGGCGACCAGCAAGCTTGCCATCGCCAACCCCGCGAACTCTAGCGCGGGCCTCTTCTCCATCTCCTCGTTGCACGCCCAAGCCGTCGGCCTCTCCTCCATCAAGGGGCATGTTCCCGTCGAGCTCGCCCTCGACACCGGCGTTCACCGCCAATGGCGCACGTTCTTCCGCACCGCCCTTCGCAAGTACGCCCTGTTGGATCACATCGACGCGGCTGCTCCGCCCGATCCGACGCCGGAGTGGACTCTGCTCGACGCCACGGTCGTCTCGTGGCTCTATGGGTCCGTCTCCCTTGGCCTCCTCGACGCGAGTCATGAAACCGGGCGATGATCCTATAGCCGTCGAGCTCGGACCAGCATCAACGGCCTCTTCACCGACCACAAGATCAACCGCCAGCTTCATCTCTCCACCGAGCTCGACGGGCTTGACATGGGCGAGCCGACGATGAAGGACTACTTGACTAAGGTTAAGAGCCTTTCGATGGCCTCACCGATCTAGGCGCTCCGGTCGACGACGCCAAGCTCGTCATCCAGGTGTCTCAACGGCCTCCCCGAGCAATACGACTCGGCCGCTGATCTCATCTCCCTCATGCCCGGGATGAACTTCGACAAATGCCGATCTCTTCTTGAGCTTCAGGACATGAAGAAGAAGAACCGTCGATCCCGCTCTGGTGACACGGCTCTCTACTCCGCCACGCCCAACCCAAACCCCAACCCTGGCAAGGGTGACGGCAAGGGAAAGAAGAAGAAGAAGAAACAGGACAAGGAGAAGCAGGATAAAGAGGTCGCGCCCGCCACGGCCCCGGTCCCAGCCGCCCCATCTTGGACGCCAATGCAGCTTCCCTGGAACGGCGCCTTTCAGGTGTGGCCCTACGGCCAGGCCGGCTTGCTCGGTCGGCAGCACTACGTGCCCCGCCCCACGCCGCCCTCTCATGCCTACTACGCGCACAGCCCATATGGTGCGGTTCCCTCCTACGGCTATGGCACTCCACCATTGCCCCACGGCTACGGCAACACCGCTCCCATCGCTCTGCCTCCGTCTCCGGCACCCTCGACGGCCTCCCGGGACCAACGAGGCTTTGCTCAATCGGTTCCGGACTATGGGACCGCAAGCTCCTCCTCGTGAATGGGTGATGGATACTCGGCGCATCCTCCCACTTCGCGTCCGACCCCGGTATGCTCACATCCGTGTCTCCCCCTTCACCTTCTTCTCGTGCGGTTATTGTCGGTAATGGTTCCTCTCTTCCGATAACTCGCTACCGGCCACGCACGTCCCCTTTTATCATCCACTCGCCCACTTTACCTTCGCAATGTCTTAGTAGCTCCTCACATTGTCAAAAACCTTCCGTCCGTACGTCAATTCACTACCGATAATCATGTCTCCGTTGAATTTGACCCCATTGGTTTTTCCGTGAAGGATCTCGCGTACCGAGACCGAGATTCTCAGATGCAATAGCTTCGGAGCTCTCTACCCGGTCCGAGCTTCTTCCACCGAGTCCACCCACTGCCTTCCTCGTTGCCGATTCCGCACCGTGGCACCGTCGACTCGGACATCCGAGCCGGCCTGTCATGGACTCCTTAGTTCGCTCTTCGATTATACCTAGGGAAAAGAATAAAGATAAGACTAGCTTGTGCAATGCCCGTCGGTTAGGTCGTCATGTTCGTCTTCCTTTCTCCTCCACCAATCGTGTAACCGTCGCCCCTTTTCAAATAATACATTGTGATTTGTGGACGTCTCCGTTGAGAGTATTTCTGGGTTTAAGTACTACCTTGTTTGTCTTGATGATTTCACTCGGTATGCTCGGGTCTATCCTCTACGAGCAAAGTCTGAAGTTTTCTCTCACTTAGCGTCCCCGCATGCCTTGGCTCACACCCAGCTTCAAGCACGCTCGCAAGCTATACAATGCGACAATGGTCGTGAATTCGATAATTCTCTCCTTCACACGTTTGCCAACAAACATGGCATAGCACTTCGCTTTTCATGTCCATATACATCTCAACAAAACGGTAAAGCGGAAAGGATTATTCGCACTCTTAACGACATCACACGCACTCTCCTAATACAAGCTAGCATGCCACCTCGCTCCGGGTCGAAGCTCTTCATACAGCCGTGCTTCTTCATAATCGGCTTCCCTCCAAAGCCATTGCGGGGCGCGTCCCCTTCCGCGCCCTTCTTGGTAAGGATCCCTCCTATGCTGGTCTTAGGGTTTTCGGATGTCTGTGTTACCCCAACACCTCGGCTGTTGCACCGCATAAACTTGCCCCTCGCTCCGTGCCTTGTGTGTTTCTCGGATATCCGTCGCATCATCTAGGCTATCGCTGCCTCGACAGGTCTACCCGGAAGATCATCATATCTCGTCACGTTGTTTTCGATGAGACGAGCTTTCCCTTCGCTACCATCGTGTCCTCTCCATCGTCCACTCCTTCCTTGCATACCTATGAGTTTTTGCAGGTCCCCGAGCAAACGATGGTGCCGACACCGTATACCGTGCCCGCCACGGTCACTCCAGCCTGTGCCTCCTGCGGCGCCCCTGCGGCGGATCGGTCGTCTCGCCGCCCGGCAGCCCTGTCGCGCTCGGCTTCTCTGCCGCGGCAGACGAGCCTGCTACGCCATCACCGGCCCTGGCCTCGCCCACGGCTGCCTGGCCGCCTGCCGCGCCTGGCTTCTCCGCGCGGCAGCGCCCTCCACTGCAGCCTCGCCGCCCGGGCTTGCTGCACCTGCACCGGTTCGACGACCGCGTGCACCACCGCCACCGCCCTCTCATACCATGGTCACTCGCGCCAAGTCAGGGGTTGTGCAGCCCAAGAAGATTTTTGATCTTCACGTCGAAGGTTTGTCTCCCATTCCGAAGACATATCGTGCTGCGCTCAAGGACCCAAACTGGTGCTCAGCTATGACTGATGAGTACGGTGCTCGCTCTCAAACAATACTTGGGAGCTTGTTGATCCTCCTCGCAATGCAAACATTGTCACGAGGCAAGTGGATCTATCGTCACAAGCTCAAGTCCGATGGTTCTTTGGATCGATACAAAGCTCGTTGGGTTCTGCGAGGATTCACCCAACGTGAAGGGATTGACTTCGATGAAACTTTCAGCCCGGTTGTGAAACCAGCCACCATCCGTACAAGGTGTTGTCTATTGCCCTGTCTAGCAACTGGCCCATACATCAGCTCGATGTCAAGAATGCTTTTCTCAATGGCACTCTAGTGGAAACAGTCTATGCTCGTCAGCCGTCAGGGTTTGTTGATCCCAACTTCCCTGACAAGGTGTGTCGTCTCAACAAGTCCTTATACGGCTTAAAGCAAGCACCTCGGGCGTGGTTTCAGCGGTTTGCCACCTACATCACATCTCTTGGGTTCATTGGCTCCAAGTCCGACGATGAGCTCTGTTCATCTATCGGCGTGGACCGGACACGAGCATATCTTTTGCTCTATGTGGACGACATAGTATTGACGGCCTCCTCCTCAGCTCTCGCTGGCTAGCTTAATTGTCTCGCTTCGGTCGTAGTTTCGTATGACGGATATGGGAGATCTTCATTACTTTCTCGGCGTCTCCGTTAAGCGCAGCAAGGATTGTCTGTTTCTCTCCCAAGAGAAGTATGCGTTAGAGCTTCTTGAGCGTGCTGGCATGTCGCATTGCAAATCCATCACCACACCCGTTGATACCGCCTCCAAGTTATCAGCCAAATCAAGTGAACCAGTGGCAGATCCTACAGAGTATCGGAGTCTTGCGGGAGGTCTCCAATACTTGACGTTTACCCGGCCGGACATCTCCTATGCGGTGCAGCAAATATGTTTACATATGCATGATCCTCGAGCAAATCACTTGCTCCTTGTCAAGCGTGTTCTTCGCTACATCCGCGGCACCACAGACTATGGACTGACCTTGTTTCGCCGGAGTTCCGATGAACCGACGGCCTATTCGGATGCTGATTGGGCAGGATGTCCCGACACTCGACGATCTACCTCCGGCTACCGCGTTTTCCTTGGCTCCAATCTAGTGTCATGGTCTGCCAAGCGACAACACACGATGTCCCGTTCTAGTGCTGAGGCTGAATACCGGGCGGTTGCAAATGTGGTGGCGGAGACTTGTTGGCTTCGCCAGCCTTCTTCGAGAGCTTCATCGGCCGGTCTCGGGTGCTACGATTGTGTTCTCGTGATAATGTCGGCTCGTCTACATGACACGTAATCCAAGTACACCATCGGCGCACCAAGCATGTGGAGATTGATCTTCATTTCGTGCGGGATCGAGTCACCACGAGCGATGTTAGGGTGCTTCATGTGCCGAGTTCTTCACAGTTTGCGGACATCTTCACTAAAGGATTACCATCTCCTCTCTTTTTGGATTTTCGGGACAGTCTCAACATTCGTAGGACGCCCATTTTCGACTGAGGGAGGGTGTTAGAATATAAACCGTATATGTATTTGTATAGAGATACGGTTGTATATGTGTAATCCTGTATGTGTCCATGTCGTATGTGACAAAGACTCTGTCTTGTATTCCCCCTATATATAGATCAATACAAGACACCACAATGTGTGGTTCCTAAACTCTTACAATCCTCACTCCTCAGAACAATGGTACGTTCAGTGAGGACCGTGCAAAGCCGCACGTACGGCCGGGCGCGCTAGGTCCGCCCCACACACACTGGGCACATACGCTGCGTGCCCACGCCCATCGCCACACTGAAACTCTACCTGTGGTGCCCCAAGGTCCCAGCTGCCCGTCTCTGACTATTCTCCCCGGCGCGCTTTATTGGAGTAGATTGCATTGCCATGCAATGATATGTGTGCGCGGCGCGTCGGCGCGCGCGCCCTAGTGCACACACCCATTGCATTGCAAGAATGTGCGCGCGGTCAAAGCAACAGCCTGACGACTTCAACGTGTGACATACAACTAGGAACGCAAGAAAGCTCAAGACTCCCCAACGGCTCAACGTGTGCCATACATCTATTTTTAGGTGATTATTTTGAACCGGAGAGCTAGAGTAAATTACATGATGTGGATGAGAGTTCTCTCCTTCCACATGTACAAAATACATATGGTTAGGTTAATTAAGCGAGCAAATTTAGGCACTTGCTTGATTCCTATTGGTTTTTGGCTAATGTATTTTGATTGAGATAGAATACGCCAAGCTACTTTGAAGGTGTAATATCGTTGTTTTGATTGGGAAAATGCTAATGATGGTTTTTGTTATTATGTTGCCATCATCTAAACGGAATATGAATAAATGGCTTCAGATAAAGGAAATTTCATTGTCTTTTGTAGCTCGAGACTAGTTTGAGATTGACTCGAGATAATTACAAGGTGAGTGTGAACTAACTTTTATAGCTCGACCTTTAAGTAAACTTAGCCCGATCTCGCTTGAATTTTGTATGAGTTGAGTTCGGCGTAGGCTAATTCACTTGAAATCGGCTCGTTTGCATCCCTACATACAACATGATGTTGGCCAAGCAACGGCAGACGTAGGAAACAAATAGAGGGTGGGCACACCTAAAAAAAATTACGCTCCCCAATTGTGGTAAATTTTTGCCAATGAGTAATATATGTAGTCATTATTTCTCAAATTAATGACAGAAAAAATCTCAAAATTTGGAGTGGGCCATGGCCCACCATGTGAGTTCGCCCCTTGGCCAAGCATTGTAGGGTTTTAATCTCGATCATATATATGTACACCCTTGAAAAAATACGACACACCATACCGCACTTTTAAAGTGAAATATTGGCAAAATGGAACAATACGTGCAAGAGATGCGTCACAATAAGTTAATTGGATATATATGGGTGTTTCATGCATGTAGGGTTCAGTATTTCCGCTGCTCCGAAACGGGAGCTTGCGAGGGTCTTCGATTTTTAACATGCATGCTTCTTTTCGTTTTGTTTCCGTATAAAACATAGCCATGCGCTCATGCACATCGATCAATTCTTTCTGATACAATGTGAACATTCACGCAAATTGACGCGTGTTAGGGTTAGCACTTTTTGAAAAGTACTTTAGGGTTAGGTTAGCCATCTGCTGATCGAGAGTATTTATCATGCATGCATGCGTGAGAATACACTTAGTAGTGTGCAAGGTTAATGCTCATTAAAAGAACTCACGCAAAACCTAAAAGGTCAGATCATATATATGCATGCTCACAGGTTTGTTTTGTTGCCATAAAAAGACCGGAGCGAGTAGTTTTTGGACGAACGCGAGACGTGCATGCATAGTGCGGTTCCATCCCTTTGCACCAAACATTTTCTTCATAAAACTATACCTACCTATTACCTCTAATGTAATTCCCCAGTTAACCTTCCCAAAAAGGAATCCCCTGTATATCCTAACCTACTACTCCCTCCATCCACAAATAGATGTCAAAAATTTATTCAAATACGAATGTATCTAGACACAATTTAGTGTAAGATACATATAAAGTTAGATGAATCTATTGACATCTATTTTGGGGCGGAGGTACTACCCTTTTTCGTCAGTTTTACTCAAATTACTCTTGCTATGATCTACTATTAAGTTAGTAATATTTCTTATGAACCTATCTAATTAAGGGGTATGTGTTTCTATATTTCATTAGCTAAAATGATTACTCCTATTTTAAGGAAACATACACTACTGAAAATGACACTTTGCCAAGTGCCACTAAGGTTACCGCGTGCAATTTATCGGGCACCCGACAACACAGGAACTAGGTCGAGTGCAGTGAAAAAAAACTCGCATCAAGAGGAACTCGAAAATTAGGCGCGTTTGCTGAATGTTCCATCAGCAAAGATTACATGTAGGCTGAGTGTGCCACTGTGACACACAACAACAAAAGTATGTTCAGCGATAAGAAGGACACGTGTGTCCCCTGCCACCGTGAATGATGACACACTGATGGCATTGATGGTGTTGTTCCACGTCAGTGACACTCGACAAACACCCTTCCGTTAATTTTCCCAATTGCCCTCTGAAATACTAGCTCGATTAATTATTTTTGTGTATTTAGGAAAATATTTTTTTAGCTATCTCCTTCCTAGACCAGGAAACTTATGATATTTGTGAGTTGTATGTTGTCCTCCATGGACTATATATGTCAGAGCTCAGCTTGTTGTCATTGACTTAAGTTTTATTGTTCGTGAACACACCCTTCATACCTAAACTTAAGTTAATACAAAAACATGCCACGTGAAAGCGCAAAGTGGATCTTGCAATCTACCTGAGTCTTTTTTTTTGTCAAAAAGATAAATAGAAAGTGCCTTTTAAGTTACCAAAAAAGTAATGGAAACAATCATGTGCTCATGTGGTGAACCGATACACTGCTAGAATGGTAATGACATGTTGCGCCCAAGGTTCGAAACTCCGCACTCGCAACCTTGGTTGATGCAGTCTCTTGTAACATAAGGCCGTGTGGTTTCTTTCTCTTTCGACACCATTTTTTGTAAAACTTCATCACGGAATATATTGCAGAATCCAAAAATATGTTTTTTATGCAGGCCACAAATCAAATAGTATATTAATTAAACAACACATAAATTTAGGAAATACAAACATATAAAAGTGAGTTTTGTAATTAAATAAGCTAAGTACTACGATTTTCAAAGTTTGAGAAATATGAGACTGCATGGAGCCAGGAGCCAAAAATCTGTTTATGAGCACTAATCTCCTAAGTTAGCCATGGAAACATAGTACTACTTATTATATTACCTTAAACTAAGAGCTATATGCATAATTAAGCAGATTGTGTCCATCCATTAGCAGATGAGCTGATGGATGGACCTCCACCGAAGACACTCTGTGTGGCCATGGACCAAACCTAGCCGATCCGCTAGACGACCCAATCATGGACCAAACACCACGGGTCGCCCATGCATCGTCCATGTGGTCGGGCGCAGGGAGCTGTCAGCCATAATTAAGCTATACTAGCTGCTTGGATTTGCAAATGTTTTTAACTGCTCTCTGGTTAAACCTGTATCCGATATGATATGATGCCGTCCTTGACCAGCAGCTCACATCAGTCATCGCCAACATCAAATCGCCTGTACCGCAGTATGTACGGCTCTCACGAAACCCTATGTTAGCTGCTGCGTCAGATCGAGATCTGACGGCTGACGTTCGCCGTGAAAAAAAGTAATGTAGATCTGGTGGTCACCAGGCGTATCATTTTATAAGATTATACGTACGTCTAGATCGATCTTTCTCGTCGGCAATCTTTAGGTTGCACACATAAAGCCATAGAGCGAGCTATTTTCTGACCTATGGATCGATGTGACGTGGTACTAGTTAATTAATTGAGCCCTAGGGTTTTCAACTGTGCCGGGCACAACGCTTTAGGCAGCAGATATGGACTATTTCTCCAGGGTGGTGGAGCAGGATTATTCAATTATTAACTTTCTCTTTCGATCCGTGAACAGGATGATAGTTTATCTCAATAATCATGACGGATTAGAGTATTGTATTAGACGGCGTGGTAAAATACTGCGTACTACTCCAATATACTGTACTTGTGTTGTATAAACTAATCGTTAGACTAGTGTACTCAGTATGTACTAATCAACACGGTTCATGCATGTTGGCGACGGGCGGAACCGGATCCAAATAAACGCCATTCCAATTTTGTATTAAGTGCTGTAATTAGGACAAAGCATAGGCCAAATCAACTATTTCTACTAATACATAGGTAAAGTACTTCATTGGGTAATTTATAAAAATATACACAGAAAGGAAAATCCACAGTTCATGCTAAAAAAAAAACTACGCTCGGGTCGGTTGCCTCGGATGTGGTTCAATTCTGCCCCTCCATTTGTAGTTGAATTTTGACCGATAGAAATGAGAAACAATATCTCAATAATATTGTACATAATTGATATTGTTAGATTCATATTGGGAACCACCTTTTAGTGATACCAATTATATATCCAATATTTCTTATATACATGGATTAATTCTTAGTTGTAAGGGTACATTGCCCCTATGTGTGGTTTTGGTAATTAATGACAACCCCTATGGACTAATGTTTTCATTGAGTTTATATGAAGGAATATTCCATAGGTACTACTTGCTCTCCATGTGTTGGATTCAAGTATGGATGCCATGAAGATAAAGGTATACCTTGTGTATTGGCATCAAGATCATCGGTATGAAGATATATATGTGATATGATCAAGAAGAAGAAATGAAGATGGAGTTCTTATGTGGAACTCAATATTAGCCATGCTCTATCTTATGTGAGTATGAGAAGATACAAGGTTGAGTTGGGCAAGTTCAAGATGAGCATCTTGAGCGGATCACATGCTTGAAGCTTGCCGTCCATTTGGTGACAAGTGGACATGTGAAGATGTGCATCAATGAAGCTTTCCCATCACTGTGTATGGGGAGCATTTGTGAGTATACACGAAGCGACAATGAACAAGTGATGGGATGCGCAAGGCAAAGGTATGACCTTGATAGGTTTTCCTTTTACCGGTCTCGAGGTGGTTGATGGGAGACCGGATTATAGGATAGATAGCCGCACTATCAAGAGGGGCTTCCGGTTGGGTAACTTGATCACATCGTCTTAGGGAGCTCAATCCTTGCATGCGTTGCATATTCTTATTGCTTCTTGGTATTTCTCGGTGTGAGGTTCTTGAGCTTGTTGCTAGCTTTACAACAAGCCCAAGTTCATCGAAAACGGAGTTCACATGCATCTTCTATTGCGTTTTCGAGATTGGGTGATTTTACCGGTTATTCATGATATAAGGTTCTACCTTTTATATTCATGATAAAATCCCCTCCTACAGATTCTTGGTTTTTCACTTTCCATAAGATAGCATTTGTTGTTATCTTCCAAACAAAATTGGTTTCATGCGATTCGGAGTTCGGGAGCATTTGTTATTAAAGAAAAGGGAAAAAGAGAAAAGGATAAAAAGAAAAGAAAAGAAAAAAAAAGGAGAGGCATGGCAGCCGGCCGGCCGCCCGGTCTGCCGGGCCGCGCGCCGGCCCACCCGGTCACCGACCGGCCTGGTGACCGGTGCCATCCGGGCCGCCTCCCGGGGCCTTTTGGCCCAAGTCCGGTCGCAGGCCCGGTCCGTGACCGGCCTGCCCGGCACAGGCCCCGGTCCGACCGGGGGCCTCGCTGGCCTGCTCGCCCGCGCGCCCCGGGCCGTCCCTCCCGCCGGCCGGGCCTCTCCGCCTCGCGGCCCACCCGCACCTTGCTCTCCCGGCCACCCGCGGCTTATCGGGCCGCCGGCGCCCGCGCGGCCTGGTCGCCCGACCGCCGCGTCGCCCTGCTGGGCCGCCTTCTCCCCAGCGCGCCCTTGCTCTGCTGCCGCCCTGCGCGTTACTTGCCCGCCCGGCTGGTGGGCCGGTCCGACCGGGCTGCTGACCGGCCTGGCCGGCTGCTGCTCCGGTCGGCCGGCCTGGCAACCGGCTGGGCTCTTTCTCGTGGCGTTTTTATGCGTTTTACACCCCGTTTCTTCCCCAACGGTTATTTCTCTCCCTAGACTATAAATAGCCCTTCTTCCACCTTGAGCAACTACTTCTTCCCCATTCTCTCACATCCATTGTTGCATTTGAAGAAGTTGCTCTCTCTCTTGTTCCCCCCCATGATTCTTGCTCATATTTGAGGATTTGAGAGAGGAGATCTAGATCTACACTTCCACCAAACCAATTCTTCTCTAAGTGAGGGAATCTCTTGGGATCTAGATCTTGGAGTCTTTAGTTGACTTTCCCCTTGTTCTTCCTCTCCAATCTCATCCTAGCATTCGTTGCTTTGGTGGGATTTGAGTGTGAAGGACTTGAACACCTCCGGTGTTCTTGCTTTGCATCATTGCATAGTGTTGAGCTCTCCACCACGATTAGTTCGAGTGAGAGACCGTGAGCTTGTTACTCTTGGAGGGAAACCTCCTAGTTGGCTTGGCGGTTGGTGCTCCGGTGATCTCTTCAAGAAGATTGTGAAGAGGCCCGGGCTTCTCCTTCGTGGAGCTTGTGAAGTGGTTGTGGAGCTTGCCATCTCCGGAGCGGAGGAAAAGCTAACCATAAGGAAAGGGCCATTATCCTTCGTGGGTGTGGTTCGGAGAATAGGGTGAGCCTTCGTGGCGCGGGGAATCCTTCGTGGGACCTCCACTCCTCCAAACGTGACGTACCTTGTTGCAAAGCAAGGGAACACGGGAATACATCCTCGTCTCCGCGTGCCTCGGTTATTTCTATACCCGAGCTCTCTTTCCTTGTGATAGCCATCGTGCTTGAAGTACATATATCTTGCTATCACTTGTGCTACATATATCTTGTGCCTATCTTGCTTAGCTCTAGTTGCTATTGTTACACTTAGTTGAGCTTAGCATATTTGGGGTTTGTGCTTGTAAACTAAACGATAGTTTAATTCCGCATTCATACAAGACAAATCCGCAAGAGTTTGTAATTGCCTATTCACCCCCCCCTCTAGGCGACATCTCGATCTTTCAATTGGTATCAGAGCAAGGTCTCTCCTTGTTTAAGGCTTCACCGCCTTGAGAGTAAAGATGTCGGCTAGTAATATAGTGCACAATGACACAATTGTCTTTAATGGCACAAATTATCTTTTGTGGAGAAATTGCTTGCTTTGTAAGCTTCGGACCTTGTGTCCACATATAGAGCAATTTCTAGATGTCGGTTTTTCTCCTCCGATGGATTCTCAAAATCTATCTTTAGAGGATGAGAAAAACTTACATCTTGAAGCTCAAGTATCTAATGAGCTTTTATTCTCTTTGAGACCCGATTTTCGTAGGTTCTTGATATATATAAAGCGAAAATCGTCTCATGAGATGTGGATCAAGCTTAAGGAAATGTTTGGTGGATCCACTTCTCATTTGGTCGGTGGTGTCTCCGAGGAGCTCTCTTCCCCTTCACATCATGAAGAGCTCCAAGTTGCTTCCACCTCCGGCCGTGATGATATATCATCTTCTTCCACTTCACCAACGTGTTGCAAGACACAAGGTAATGATATGGTGAGTGGTGAGGGAAATTGCAATGTTGATATTGTGCTCATTAGTGATAACTCTTCATCTCTATCTCATTGCAATGGTTCCTCTTTGGACTTAAACACATCTTGCATTGAAAATAATCTACATGCTTGTGTTGATAGTTCTTGCATATCATGTGTAAATTGCTTACATAGATCTCATGAGGATATGCTTGCCTTGTCTTGCTCCCATAATCAAAATGCTTCTATTTCCTCTAGTTGCTTGTTGACTAACAATGTAGAGGAAACCGAACACTCTATGGATCAAGACATGATTGCAAATGAGGATTCAAGAATACCTTCATCTTCATCCTCCGGTATGCACATGTGCCTTATGGCAAATGGATCAAAGGTATCTCCTACTTTGACTCCTAACACATCCTCTAATGATGAGAGTGATGATGATGATAATGATGAAGAACATAATACCTTGGTGCATGATATGGCAATGGTATATGCTTCTCTTCGTGGTAATAAAGAAGCTCGTGCTTATCTCGAACACTCTATGGATACCTTGAATAAATATAGGGAAACCATAGTGGAGTTGGAGTCCCATATTGAAAATGGGGAAATGAGATTCACTCTCCTCAAGCATGAGCTAAAAGATGAGAAGCATACTAATTTCATGCTTACACAAAAAATTGAATCCTATATGCATGAAAATGAGAAAACTATTGTTGATGCTTGTGCTACTAACTCTACTTCTTGTGAAGCATCTATCTTAAAGGAGAATGTTGAGTTGAGGGCTCAACTTGAGTTGCTAACTAGCAATTGTAGGGAATTGGAAGAAAACAATAAAACGCTCTCACACTCTCTTGAGGATCTTCTAACTTCCTACGATGAGCTAAAGTTAGCTCATGAGGCTAGTATCACTAAGGTAACATCTTGTGAGCCTCATGTGGACATTAGCACAATCTCTACCCAAAATGTTATATTGCCATGTGCTAGTCCTTGTAATCCATCTAGTCAAACTAGTGATACACCTTGTGTTGGATTACTTGATTTGCCTTGTTGCTCTAACAATGAAGCTTCTACTTCCTCTAGTACTTGTATTTCTACTAACCATGTAGAGGAAATAAAAGAGCTCGAGGCTCAAGTCCTTTCTTTGAAGAAAGACTTGGAAAAGCGTCATGAAGGGAAATCCACACTTGACAAGATGCTAAGTGTGCAACAATCCCCCAATGACAAGAGTGGACTTGGATTCAACTCCAATAACAAAAACAAGTCCAAGAGCAAGAGCAACAAGAAGAAGGGCCAAGACAAAGTCAAGGATCCGGCCAAGTTGGTTTGCTTCAAGTGCAAGGTTGAAGGGCATCATGTTAGATCATGCCCATTGAAGAAGAAGAAGCACTTGAGTGAGAAACAACAAGGGAAACGGCCACAAGGTCAAGGTCAAGCTCATGCTCGACCTCAAGTTGAAGATAGGCCACTTCCCAAGAAGAATCAAGATAATGTTCCCCAAGAGAAGAAATCAATAAAGAAGAGAAAGGGGAACACTTGCTACTTATGCCGTGAGAAGGGGCACTTTGCTTCTTCTTGCTTAAGTGGTACCTTATCTAACCCTATAATTGTTGATGATGATTATTCTCTAGGGAAGGATAAGGATGGCAATGTGTTTGCCAAGTTTGTTGGAACTCAAAGTGGTTTCAAGAAAAGAACCATTTGGGTTGCCAAGCCTATTGTGACTAATCTCTTAGGACCCAACTTGGTTGGGGACCAACAATCTCAAACTTGATCAATAGGTACAAGTGGAGGGCATTGGAGACTTGGCTACTTCATGAAGAATTAAGGGATCTTCATATATTATATTTTTTTACCAAGCCAAGTCGTATGGATTATCATCTATATCTTATATCCAATGTTCCTCCTTGCGGTAACTTATACTTCAACTCTTCATGTGTATTGTAAGTTACTTGCCCCCTTTTGCATGTTTGGTTTTGTACCAAATGTGTGTATGTATGTGTTGTGTCTTACTTACCTATCTTGTGTATTCAAGTATGTTTGTTTGACTCATCATATACTTGTGTATTATTTTGAGCCTAATGCATCTTGATGATATTTTATTTGGCTCTCTTTAAGTGATTAATGGAACATCCCATTTTGGGGGAGTGATATGCTTTGTGCATCTCTCTTTCTTTAAAATGTGTGTACATGGGTACCACCACTTAGTATTGATATTGCAAGATTATCTAGTCACTATGTGGTGTGCCATACTCATGAGAAATTCAAATTCTAAATATCCATTAATCATCTCTAGTTGAATTTTAGTTACCTCTTATTTAAAAGAAATGTTTTATCACATTATGGGGGAGTAATATGTTTTGTACATATCACAAGCCTAGAAAATGTGAACATATGAGGCTATGCCACTTAGAGTTGATGCTCTTAATTATCTTGCTCCTAGGTGGCATGTTTGCTCAAACAAGCTCCATTCCTAATAAAAATATTTTATTACTCATCTTGTGGGCTCTTGTTTGAATATGAAATTCTTGGTGCGGTTTTTCCTCAAATACATATCTCTATATCTTATTTGGAACACCGTTTGCTTCAAGTTATTCTAATCATTGCCGTGCGTGATTGTGTGACTAGTTGAAGTTATCAAGAATCTTCATCCGTGCATAGTGCTTAATTCTATATACTTATCCTATGCCTTTTATTGTGAAGTTGATCCTTACTACCATTGTCATTTCACCACCGGAAATTATTTCCAATATACTCATTGTCTTTGACAATTGATAACCTTGTATGTGGTTGAATTCATGGATCATCTTCACCTTGGATTGCTTCTTATTTACTTATCTTATTTCCAAGAAATCTTTGTTGCTCCCATTTGTCTTCCTTGTCCCTTTGAAAAATCTTTTGATAAATTCTCTTAATTCATATCAAGTGTTTGTTTTGGAAGACAAACCTTTTTCCTTATGGTACATTGTGCCATTGTGAAAAGTGTAGAGGGTTTGGTTTATTTGTTTGAACCTTGCTCTTTTTGGGAGTTTTGCTATCTCATTCCTTCCTCTATGCTTTATTTGTTGAATGAGATAAATCTTTGAGCATGTTTGCTTTATTTCATCCTTTATGCTCAATGGTTTCTTCTTAGTTCATTTGTTGAACTTTGTTGAACAAATCTTTTGTGATTTGCGTCTTTGATATAATTTGGACAACAAATTTGTTTGGTCACACCTTTTATGCCTTATTCAATTCATTTGGTGTTTTGTCCAAAGTATATCTCTCTTGGATCTTTAAAAGTCTTTGTGCGTGCTTATATGTAATTTACTTATATTTATAGCATGCTTTCTTTCTTCGATCCATTATGTAGGATATACTCCATCAAATCCTAAATGGCTAAGATGTGCATGAAATTCAAACTTCATCTAAATATGCACATGTTTATGTGGAGTGTGTCCTATATATTGTGGTTAGTCTAACCATGTTGGACCCAATAAGTTTGGGGACCAAGATGTACTTGAATGATGTTTTAGGTACATTGGAGATGCAATGGAGGCTTGTCTCATCTATAAGGAAGGTGTTGTCACCATATGAGGATTGGAGTCAAGCTAGGATGATCGATGAACTCTTATCCACTACATCAAGCCATTGCCATCTCGGTAACAAGTATCTTATTCATGCACTCTCATATAGCATCCAACCTCTTGTAGGTTGTATCTTGGCATGAAATTATTTATTTCGAAAATATTGCGGTTCTTGAAAAACCCTTTTAAAGTAAAACTTCTTATTGAACACTTGAGTAATTTGAGAAGATGCATATGATAGGTTATATATATATATATATCATATTTTATGATTCACCTATCACAAATATGCCCTCTAGCAATTTATTGCATATCAATTCCTCAAAGAGCTCTTGTGTGCAATATTGATGAATTTGTGAAATAAATCCATTTTTGTGATACTTGTTGCCTTTCTCAAAACACTCCAACTAGCTCTACTTCCCTTATTTTTAGTTGTAATGTTTTTGAGGTTTAACTTGGTTGAAGTTCATTCATATACCATAAGTGAAAATTGGAGCCATAGGCTATATATGCTTCTTAAGCAAACATCCTTGGTATATTTTATGACTTCATCTTGGATATCTTGTCTTATCTATCTTGTTAACCTCTTGTGTGTGCATGTTTCTTTATGGATCACTTTGTCCACTTTAGAAACTCATATACATAAGAGCGTTAATCCATCATCTTGATATCCTTGCTCTTTGCCGACCATCTTTTACCCCTTTTGTTTTTAGTGGGTTGGTAAAGAAAATTTATGAGTGCTTGGTTTATTTATTTTTCTTCATGCACTCATATCTCGTAATTGTTGGACTAAAGTTGTTCTTGATAAGCATACTCTCTTTATCTTAGTTGTGTTCTAAATGATATATAGGGAGTGAGGATTCCATGTTTGTGCATATTGTATTCAAATGCAAACATTATAAATTGTGCACGAACCTTGGGGAGCTTTCTTATTTCTAGAAGCACTATATCTCTCTTATCATGATATCTTTGTTTGTCCAATTGGATCTTTGATTGCTTGCTTTATTTATTGAAGCTCACTTCACCATGTTATCTTTATGCAATCTTTGATCCTCAATATAGTTTGATTTCCTTCAAGTATTCATCATTGGATATGTGCACTTGATTCCACTCAAATTATGAGAAGTGCACACTTTGGGGAGGAACTCACATTATATTGGCCTTCTAAATTTTTCACCCATTTTGACAATCGATGCCAATGGGGGAGAAGTTTAGAGGGTTTAAGGGAATGGTTTTATACTTAAGCTTGGTTTGTGCTTAAGTGTTTTTCCTCTCATGCATTCCACATTTATATGTCTTGCATGGTTGTATATATATAGTGGAAACTATCCCAAAGGTTAATCTTGGCAATGTATGCAATGAATTCATGTTCATCACACGTGCATACATTGTGGGGGAGTTTTCTCTATATATATTGGTTCTACTCACATCCATTGCATTTGTTGTAGTTGTGTGAGTAGAGCCGGTTTTGATATGGGCTAGTAGCTTTGTGTTACTTGACCATATCAAATACAACCTCTTGTATACAACTTATTCTCGGATAAGTTGCGTACTTGTCACTAATATTCATTATATAAACCCTCTTATTGTGGTTGTCATCAATTACCAAAATGGGGGAGATTGTAAGGGTACATTGCCCCTATGTGTGGTTTTGGTAATTAATGACAACCCCTATGGACTAATGTTTTCATTGAGTTTATATGAAGGAATATTCCATAGGTACTACTTGCTCTCCATGTGTTGGATTCAAGTATGGATGCCATGAAGATAAAGGTATACCTTGTGTATTGGCATCAAGATCATCGGTATGAAGATATATATGTGATATGATCAAGAAGAAGAAATGAAGATGGAGTTCTTATGTGGAACTCAATATTAGCCATGCTCTATCTTATGTGAGTATGAGAAGATACAAGGTTGAGTTGGGCAAGTTCAAGATGAGCATCTTGAGCGGATCACATGCTTGAAGCTTGCCGTCCATTTGGTGACAGTGGACATGTGAAGATGTGCATCAATGAAGCTTTCCCATCACTGTGTATGGGGGAGCATTTGTGAGTATACACGAAGCGACAATGAACAAGTGATGGGATGCGCAAGGCAAAGGTATGACCTTGATAGGTTTTCCTTTTACCGGTCTCGAGGTGGTTGATGGGAGACCGGATTATAGGATAGATAGCCGCACTATCAAGAGGGGCTTCCGGTTGGGTAACTTGATCACATCGTCTTAGGGAGCTCAATCCTTGCATGCGTTGCATATTCTTATTGCTTCTTGGTATTTCTCGGTGTGAGGTTCTTGAGCTTGTTGCTAGCTTTACAACAAGCCCAAGTTCATCGAAAACGGAGTTCACATGCATCTTCTATTGCGTTTTCGAGATTGGGTGATTTTACCGGTTATTCATGATATAAGGTTCTACCTTTTATATTCATGATAAAATCCCCTCCTACAGATTCTTGGTTTTTCACTTTCCATAAGATAGCATTTGTTGTTATCTTCCAAACAAAATTGGTTTCATGCGATTCGGAGTTCGGGAGCATTTGTTATTAAAGAAAAGGGAAAAAGAGAAAAGGATAAAAAGAAAAGAAAAGAAAAAAAGAGAGGCGTGGCAGCCGGCCGGCCGCCCGGTCTGCCGGGCCGCGCGCCGGCCCACCCGGTCCCGACCGGCCTGGTGACTAGTGCCATCCGGGCCGCCTCCCGGGGCCTTTTGGCCCAAGTCCGGCCGCGAGGCCCGGTCCGTGACCGGCCTCGCCGGCACGAGCCCCGGTCCGACCGGGGCCTCGCCGGCTCGCTCGCCCGCGCGCCCCGGGCCGTCCTCCCGCCGGCCGGGCCTCTCCGCCTCGCGGCCCACCCGCACCTTGCTCTCCCAGCCACCCGCGGCTTACTGGGCCGCCAGCGCCCGCGCGGCCTGGTCGCCCGACCGCCGCGTCGCCCTGCCGGGCCGCCTTCTCCCCAGCGCGCCCTTGCTCTGCTGCCGCCCTGCGCGTTACTTGCCCGCCCGGCTGGTGGGCCGGTCCGACCGGGCTGCTGACCGGCCTGGCCGGCTGCTGCTCCGATCGGCCGGCTCGGCAACCGGCCGGGCTCTTTCTCAGGGCGTTTTTTATGCGTTTTACACCCCGTTTCTTCCCCAACGGTTATTTCTCTCCCTAGACTATAAATAGCCCTTCTTCCACCTTGAGCAACTACTTCTTCCCCATTCTCTCACATCCATTGTTGCATTTGAAGAAGTTGCTCTCTCTCTTGTTCCCCCATGATTCTTGCTCATATTTGAGGATTTGAGAGAGGAGATCTAGATCTACACTTCCACCAAACCAATTCTTCTCTAAGTGAGGGAATCTCTTGGGATCTAGATCTTGGAGTCTTTAGTTGACTTTCCCCCTTGTTCTTCCTCTCCAATCTCATCCTAGCATTCGTTGCTTTGGTGGGATTTGAGTGTGAAGGACTTGAACACCTCCGGTGTTCTTGCTTTGCATCATTGCATAGTGTTGAGCTCTCCACCACGATTAGTTCGAGTGAGAGACCGTGAGCTTGTTACTCTTGGAGGGAAACCTCCTAGTTGGCTTGGCGGTTGGTGCTCCGGTGATCTCTTCAAGAAGATTGTGAAGAGGCCCGGGCTTCTCCTTCGTGGAGCTTGTGAAGTGGTTGTGGAGCTTGCCATCTCCGGAGCGGAGGAAAAGCTAACCATAAGGAAAGGGCCATTATCCTTCGTGGGTGTGGTTCGGAGAATAGGGTGAGCCTTCGTGGCGCGGGGAATCCTTCGTGGGACCTCCACTCCTCCAAACGTGACGTACCTTGTTGCAAAGCAAGGGAACACGGGAATACATCCTCGTCTCCGCGTGCCTCGGTTATTTCTATACCCGAGCTCTCTTTCCTTGTGATAGCCATCGTGCTTGAAGTACATATATCTTGCTATCACTTGTGCTACATATATCTTGTGCCTATCTTGCTTAGCTCTAGTTGCTATTGTTACACTTAGTTGAGCTTAGCATATTTGGGGTTTGTGCTTGTAAACTAAACGATAGTTTAATTCCGCATTCATACAAGACAAATCCGCAAGAGTTTGTAATTGCCTATTCACCCCCCCCCCTCTAGGCGACATCTCGATCTTTCATTAGTCAAAGTCAAATCTTGAAAGGCGTACACACCTTGTCCGAGAGTACTGGCTACACGCAAACCACCGCAAACGACGTAAATGTAGCGATGCAGGCAGCCATGTAAATGATAAGGATTAAATAACCCATTTCTTTTTCTTGCCAACTTTAAATATAATTTCTTGTGTTGAAATTGATGAACCTCGTTCGTTTGGAATCTCTATCCTGAGATTTTTCTACTATTAACTCTCTCTTTCAATTCGCGAACATGTTAGTTTATCACCAACATCAAATCGGCCAAGGTCATGCGAAGTTTGTATTAAGTGTTATAATTTAGACAAATAATCATAGATCAAATCAACTATTTCTACTAGTAATACATATGTAAGAAAAAACTTTATTTGGTCATTTATAAAAATATACACAGTGGCAAAACCCACTGTTCATGCTAAAAAAAATGCTATGGTCGGCTGTCCCGGGTGTGGTTCTGCCCCTCCATGAATAAGGCGCACACACATTTCGAATTGAGTTCTGACCAAAAAAATGAGGAAAAATATCTCAATAATACATTACATAATTGTTAGATTCATATCGGAAACCACCTTTTAGTGATACCAATTATATATCTAATATTGCTTGTATACACAGATTATATATAGTCAAAGTCAAATTTTGAAAAGCGTACGCGCCTTGTCCGGTAGTATTGGCAGCACGCAAACTGCCGTGGACGATGTAAATGCAGCGGTGCAGCCATGCAGGAAGTCATGTAAATGGTAAGGGTTAAATAACCTTTTGCTTTTGTTTCACAAAAGCTCAACACCTTTACTTGGAATAACTTTTTTGCCCAATTTAAATTGAATTTCTTGTGTCGAAATTGATGAACCTCGCTCGTTCGGCATGTCTACCCTGAGATTTTTGCGAAGCGAGAAAATTAGAATTACGCTAGCATCAGTGATTTACATATATAAAAAGATAAATCGATTTCGGTACAGACACTATACCTTATCAAAAAAAAAGAAAAAGTGGCAACACATATAGTGGCAACACATAAAGTGGTTCACTATAGTACATATTTCTAACATTCTTAACTTATTTCCTTTTACAGGAAAATCCAATTAATGTTTTTTTGTGTGTGCAATGAGAATCATGTGAAGATAATGGAAAAAAGAAACATGTGTAGATATCGATGCGTGGAACCTAGCTATCAATAAGGCATCATGGGCGATCTAGGTCGAGCAAAGCTATATAGCTAGCAGGACAGCTGCTCTACTTCAATTTTTCTCTCAGCTTGCATAGCTGCCCTGCCTATGTACATGTAGGTGTCAGTGTGAGTGTGACTGTGAGGCAGGAAAAGGAAAGGCTGGTTTTTGTAGGAGTGGGAGCAGAGCAGATACTGATCTCCTGGTTGGGAGGCCCTACCCAACTATGTGTAAGTTCTTTCTTTTCACAAAAGAACTGTATACGAATACAGTTATTAGTAAAGGTACATTTGGGGGAAAAATATTGTTACTTGCAAAATTAGGAAATAACAATTTTGAGGAGAAATGGTCCGTTAGGTTTTGGGAACTTGGCAGAGGCCAACGAAGTAAACTTAGGTGACATGAAGAGGAGTATTTTTCTGCGCTGGTGTTCCGCCCGTGTTCCCTTCCCATTCCATTGCGTGTCCCGTTCTAGGAGGCATGCAGGGGAGGTGTCAGTGATATGAAGGCAAGTACTCTATGTAATGAAACTCATCGTCTTGGGGTGTGTTCTTCGTGAGCCAGTAGTGGTGTTCTGTGACCTCTGTCCCGCTAATGACTTCCGATCAAGTGGATAGTCATGGGACTCTTGGAGAACTTGGCAACGATACCAGTATAGTGTTGACCTCATGTTGGTCAATAGTCTTATGTTTCCCCCCTTTCATGCTCTTCGTATTCTTCCTCGCTGATCGAATGACGACGGAACAATTTACATTTTGCACGGTAAGAGTGTGCCCTCGACCACAACACGTTTAGTGGTCTTAAGTTTCACCTACATGTGGTAGGATGATCATGCGACTTGATCTTCAAAGCATTCATGACCAGTGTCTTGCTTGAGCAACGTTGTTCTTCTATACTATATGGTTTCTTAATCAAATACTAGAGCAAAATTGATGAGATGTGAAAGGGAAGTCGTAGACAACAATTTTGAGGACTTTGATGTTACTTCCTTTTACCAGAGAACTTTGCTTCTTTGATCGTTTTAGTACTTCAACCTGATGTAAGGTATTTCATTTATTTATTTATTTTTTGAGTTAGTAGGATGTTAAGAAAAGCTAAGTGTCCCCTTTTGAAAAGAAGTAAACCTAGAAAATTAAAACATGATCTATTTTCAAAGATAACTTAAATATAAAATATTTCCATAAACTAACAATTAAAGCTATCTTTTTCAACGCATACTATCTTATCAAATGATACTAAATTTAGGATCTTTTTTGCTTTTTTTTCTACAAAATATATAGGTGATAATAGTTGCAATAACATGTTTTGGTTCTTAATTAGATACGAAACCGAATAAATAAGTTCGGTGCATAATTCACCGTATGAGCATCGTAGAGACCAAAGGGGGGCCTGGTCGGCTGGCCGAGACTTTGCAAAATGTAAGATTAGAGTACATGCCGCATGTTATTGTTTTATTTTGTTCAGTGCACCACTATTTTCAATCTTCTGAATCGCCACTGTGGATACCCGCAAAAAAGATAACGAAATAGAGGATGTACGCCACAACTAAAATGTGCAGTGAAGAGTATGTAGGATAGCGGCAAAGATAATTGGCTTTCCTCTTTGCTCCACTGCTCTATCACCTTATGCGACGGGCTCTAAATTACGCAAAGGGTGGCATGACGTCGATCGTGTCGATGCATACATATGTATGACATGGGATTTCAAAGACCAGAATCAATTGACCCCACACATAGGCACCCTAGCTTGTTTTTCACACCTTATAGTGGCTAAGTAGAAAATGACATGGTTAATAATATATTTTCGTAATTAGAATGATATGATGAGTGTCAGGAATCATGTGATGTGGTGCAGGGAGCAAGAAATGACATGTTCCTATCGCAGCACAATCCTCCTCATTCGAGTAGTAGTGTGGCGTGATAAGAAGGGGGACTCGGGAGTAGCTTTGCTATAGATGGAGCGCACCACATTAGAAGAAACAGGTGGCGAGGCGTGGTAGGTGAGGGCAAAGCGTGGCAAGCATCAAGCTCGAAAGAGAATATGTGCTGATAAATAATAAGAAAAGATAATGTGGGACAATGCTTGATATGTATATATGCATGCACTGATCCACTGAGCCATTCAGAAGTGGTTACGAGGAGAAAAAGGAATTCAGTTTTTGAGGGGAGCCACGCTCTTTCTAGTGGGCGAATTATGTAAAGCAGCATTGTCATTTCCATCAAATGTAATGATTTACAAGATTCTTTTAGTAGCCATATACTCCGTCCGTCCCTAAGTAGGGTATCGTATAAACTTAGATAAAAAAAAACTCAATGTTTTCAGAGTTTGATAAAAAAAATATACCAAAATATGAAGATCGATAATACCAAATTAATATCAATAGATTTTTCAAAAGATATATTTTCATAATATACTTATTTAATAATATAGTTGCTGACTAATTATTTATGCATATTTTGTCTTCTTTAAATGAAATACCACTATTTCTCCATAATCTCACGGTAAAACTATACTCACCATATTAAAACCTCTTCGAGTGATAGCTCCCTGTCACTATTAACCCATGGCATGGGCACTTGGCAGGAGTAGCACACCATGTATGTATTTTGGGATGGACACAGGGTGGTAGTAGTAGTAGAGCATGTATGTAGTATGTATTTTGGCTGGGATGGACAGTGGGTTGCGTGCGCCTTGCAATGGAGACCCAAAAGGATGTATAGGTAAGCAAGAGCAGCAAACCACCAGCATTATTTTGTACTTTTGCTTGACACAGGTCCGTCCCGTCCTTGAATGAATGCACCCCCATCCCACCATACCCCACGCAGGCCACCACGGAGCTTTCAATATCTTTCGCGGGCCCACCTGCTGCTCCTCCTCCTCTGGTTAGGTTAGGTCAGGGTTAAGCCTCCCCTGTGGTTGGGTTAGGGTTAGGGCCTCCCTCCCTCCCCACTTTTGTGTGGGTGGAGTAAAGAAAGGGTAGCGATGATGGAGATGGTGTTTGTGTGGATCCGGTGGTGTGGCATCTGATTCGCCTCTCCCCACCCATTTCTCCTCCACGATCCTCTGCGCTCTCCATCCGTGCATGATAACGTGTGTTCTTGTTGCTTGTGCGTACACGTTCCAACTTTTTTGCTTGCTTTGTGAACACACCAGAACGGATACGAAGATAGCAGGTAGATATGAGTTTCGTACCCATACAATACAATAAGCTACTTGTCTTGATCGAGAGCTTGGTTTTTCATCGGACACGCAGGTCCAATCGTTTCTAGTATTATCATGGTTGTTTACGAGCTGTAATCCATTGCAGAACACATTTTCCCCTCTCAATAGGCATGGTTAATAATATACGGCATAACATTTTTTTTACTAAACTGTGAATTTCCCGTCAGAAATTTATTCGTGATATGTCATTGTAGAGACTTCACATAATGTGGCAGATGCACTATTTACCATTGGCATGAGTTTAACGCAAGTAGAGTTGTACTTCTTCTAACCCTAATTACTTTAACATTCGTTTCAGATTCGGAAATTCAATTCAGCACATGAGACCATATGCTCCAGCCACCGGAAAAATTGAAATATCAAAAAAATTCAAATGAAAATTTCCACGCTTACATATCGACATTAGATGTGCACACGTCAAGTTTCACGAAAAAACGAGACTTGTGTAAAAAACACAAAAAATTATGTTAGGTAGACAACTTTTTTTGCACCAAAATCTGTCTTTTTTACCTATGACACAAAAAAAAGTAGGTTTCCAGTAGAACGATTTTGGGAGTGTGTAAAATTTTGAGATGTACCCATTAATTTTTGTGTCCAAATTTTTCAACATTTCGAAAGTGTTCTTGAAACAAAATTTTAAAACCGGGAGCGTATGCTTCCGGGTGCCAAAACACCATTTTCAGATTGTATCTTTGAACATAAATGGAAAACATTAACTTGCAAGCCTGTAAACACACGATGGCGCTAGCAGTGGCGGTACATATGTCTGCAGCAGTAGTCTATCGGTTAAAGTTCACACTCCGTCGCTACGGCTGCCAACATCATCGCTTATACATCTAAAACATATACATAGTTCAAGTGCAACACACCAACAAAATCTAGTTCAAGTGCGAAGTTCCCGCAGAGCGCGATGACTGTTTGGAACGCTCACACAAGCAACTTTCTTATCTGTTAATGCTAATGAGATCTTTGTGACTGGCATGTCTAATAAAGATACTGAAGTTATTATGAACTCAAAGGAGTACAAGGAGTGCAATGGAAACTTAGCTGAGGAGACTCTTGATGGCTCTTCTTTCATGTCGGTTCATGCTTCCTTGATCATGGATTTGGATTTCTCGCATGGGAATTTTTTTGCCAAGGAGATTTGGAGTAAATTCCACTCGATGGTACATTCATCTCCTAGTCCAGGTCACTTCATAATAGTTGTTTCCTTTGGGAGAGCTAATTTTCATCTAGAAGAAAATGTTGTTGGAATTGCTCTGGAAGCTGCATTCAAGGTTAATGTGAGGAAGTTCTGGTCCCCTCGTTAAGAGACATAGTTTTTTGTTTCTCAGTGGCTAGTAAGGATATTTCTTTTCATGTTCCTAAATTGAGAATGTTTGCTTGTCCTGATCGAAACCCATACAATACAATAAGATACTTGGAGAATGTTTGCTTGTCGGCAGTTTAAATGTTACTTCCACCTTTTGGGTAGAGGTGCTCCAAATTGGAGAAGGGAATTTTCTTACTGGCAAAAGGATAGTGAGGCTCAAGGGACTTTAATCAGCCCAACAAGGAAGAGAGTTCAGCTTGGCATGGCTGCTATGTGTAATAATAAGCCCAAGTCTATTGTAAAATCAGCTAATGCCTTTAAGAAGAAGTTGGTGTTTGCAGATTATATCAGTTATGCGGCATGCAATGGATATAGTGCGTCGGATAAACCTAGGACAGGAGTGGTTTTACCTAAAAAATTCATAAAAATGTCTCTCCTGGCATCATTGTTGGGTCTGCCATGCCATCTAAGTTCACACAGCAAAAAGCTTTGCAACATACTAGTTTGGACTCCGAGGAGACTTGTACTTCAGCTAGAGGTGAATAGCATAATCCCACAAAAATTTCTAAGGAACCTCGGAGCGTTGAAACTAGGATTCCAAATGATGAGGCTTTTCATAATATGATCGATGATATGGTTTACAAGGTCTGGAACTGCGGTCGATGTTTGAGTTTGGGCCATGAGTTGAAGAATTGTTCAAATAAGGTGAGATGTCGGGTCTGCTATAATTATGGACATATTAGGAAACATTGTTTGACTTTCAAGTCCAAAAAGGCCCAAAGATGGATTCCTAAACTAATGGGCTCTGCCGACCTAGACAAGGAATCACCTACGACCGCGGTTGATGCTCCATATTCTATACTGCAGGATGTTCTCGTAACTAGTAATCCACACTTTTCCACTTTCGCCGCGTCTACCATTGTGCAGCTGCATATCATTGACGGCATCCTGACAAGATTGCCACATACCTTCTACTTCCCATCGCAAGATCCACCGGAGCAGCACCAGCAGTACTGCATCGCCATTGTTGAGCCTGCGCAGCCGCCAGCTGCTGATGCGTTATGGAGAGAGCAAGCTCGTCCATTTCTTGAAGGACCTCTAAATAACCTTGTCCTGGATGATCAACCTTCTAATTTTGGCGTGGGTCTGTACCGCCTCAATGGTCCCAACTCTTGGCACGCATTAGTTCAACATGGTCACTTTCAACTCCAGAATAATATCTTTGTGAGGTTTATAGAAGAAAAAACATAGGGCAACTCAAGGCTTTCAAAATGGTTGGCTGATGTTCTTATGTGTGCCACCAGATTACTGTAATGTTCTTGACATTGCTAATGTGGTTTCCACTTTTGGAAAAATATCACTTTTTGAACCGTATCGATCCTCTGAAATTGCTTGTTTTGGTATATACATCATTCCTATCATCTGCTTTGGTTCCAAGATATGTAATTTTTGGGAAAGTTGGATCTGTTGGTGGGATTCGTGAATCTTGGACTGCCCTAGTTTTCATCCTCTCGGTTGACCATGCATAGGTTCTTCCTACTAATGAAGATCAAATGACGCCTAATGGGAATACCCACCCAATGCCTAGTCAAATGCAGAATAATCCACATATGTTTGTGCTTCCTCCATTCCCACAGATTGGGTGGGATGCAGTGCCGCACCAGGATGACGTACAAGGTCAAGGAGGTCACCAGATGCAAGGTAATATGGAGCAGAAATTTGGTCAGGGGATTGATGAGCAGGAATCCATGGTATTGGATCCTTTTGATGGTTCTATTGATCCAGTTAATGAGAAGTTGCCAAATGTGGTGGTGGCCCAGCCCATGAATGGTTTGATCTTAACCTGGCCTTGGCCCCCTTTGTCAACCAGTAACAACTGCCTGGTGGAAATTTTGATGGGCTTTGTGAGGACAGTGTTTGGTCATGTGCTACCACCTGATATGATGCTTAGAATGCTCTCTGATTCTATGTTGCCTTCAATTATGTGTAAGGAGATTCATATATCTCTGAATTATGCTCCTATTTCAATTGTTCTGCTAGCCAAGCGATCTTGGACATTGGCCTTTGATGATGGGAATGGTTCTATTCTAGCATTCCAATCAAACTCTAATGAAATGCAGGTTAGAAACTTTTGTGTTGTTGTGAGTCAGGGAAAGAGGGGTAGTAATTTCAATCTGCTGTCTCACCTAGTATGAATTCTCCTTCTACGGTTCAGAAAACAAGGGTTTCTAGTATTATCATGGTTGTTTACAAGTTGTAATTCGTTGCAAAAAAATTCCCCTCTCAATAAGCATGATTGAAAATATACTGCATAACATTATAAATGTCTTATTTTTTTACTAAACTGTGAATTTCCCATCTGAAAATATTCGTGATATACCATTGTAGAGACTTCACATAATGTGGTGATTTTAACGCAAGTAGAGTTGTATTTCTTCTAACCCTAACTACTTTAACATTCATTTCAGATTCGGAAATTCAATTCAGCACATGGGAGCATATGGTCCTGACACCAAAAAAATTAGAAATATCAAAAATTCAAACGAAAATTTCCGCGCTTACGTATAGACATTCGATGCGCACACATCAAGTTTCACTAAAACTGACATTTTTCATGACTTGTGTAAAAAACACAAAAAAAATGTTAGGTAGACAACCTTTTTTTCCACCAAAATCTTTCTTTTTTATGCATGACACAAAAAAAGTCGGTTTCCCGTGGAACGATTTTGTGAGCATGTAGAATTTTGAGATGTACCCATTAATTTTTGTGTCCAAAATTTTCAACATTTCGAAAGTGTATTTGAAACAAAATTTTAAAACTGGGAGCTATGCTCCCGCGTGCCAAAACACCATTTTCAGATTGTATCTTTGAACATAAATGGAAAACATTAACTTGCAAGCCTGCAAACACATGATGGCGCCAGCTTCGGCGGTACATATGTCCGCAGCAGTAGTCTATCGATCAAAGTTCACACTCCGTCGCTACGGCTGACAACATCACCACTTATACATCTAAAACATATGCATAGTTCAAGTGCAACACACCAACAAAATCCAGTTCAAGTACAAAGTTCCCTCAAAGCGCGATGGCTGTTTGGAACGCTCGCCCAAGCAACTTTCTTACCTGTTAATGCTAAGAAGATCTCTGTGACTGGCATGTCTAATAAAGATACTGAAGTTATTTTAAACTCGAAGGAGTTTGTCAAGGAGTGTAATCGAAATTTAGATGAGGAGGCTTTCATGACTCTCCTTTCATGTCGATTCATGCCTCCTTGATCGTGGGTTTTGATTTCTCGCATGGGAAATTGTTTGCTAAGGAGATTTGGAGTAAATTTCACTCGATGGTACATTCATATCCTAGATCATGTCACTTCATGACGGTTGATTCCTCTAGGAGAGCTAATTTTCATCTAGAAGAAAATATTGTTGGAATTGCTCTGGAAGCTACATTTGGAGGTTACTGTGGGGAATTTCTGGTCTCCTCGTTAAGAGACATAGTTTTTTCTTTCTTAGTAAGTATATTGCTTTCATATTCTTAAATTGAGAATGTTTGTTAGTCCTCAGTTTAAATGTTACTTCCACCTTTGGGTAGAGGTGGTCCAAATTGGAGAAGAGAATTTTATTACTGGCAAAAGAATAGTGAGGCTCAAGGGACTTTAATCAGCCCGACAAAGAAGAGGATTCAGCTTGGGTGGCTGCTATGTGTAATAATAAGCCCAAGTCTATTGTAAGATCATCTAATGCCTATAAGAAGAAGTTGGTGTTTGCAGATTATATCAGTTCTGCGGCATGCAATGGATATAGTGCGTCGGATAAACCTAGGACATGAGTGACTTTACCTGAAACATTCAGAAACAATTCCTCTCCTCGCATCACTGTCGGGTCTGCCATGCCATCTTAATTCATGCAGCAAAGAGCTTTGCAGCAGACTAGTTTGGACTCCGAGCAGACTTCTACTTCAGCTAGAGGTGAATCGGATAATTCCACAAAAATTTCTAAGGAACCTTGAAGCGATGAAACTAGGATTCCAAATGATGAGGCTTTTCATAATATGATCGATGATATGGTTTACAAGGTCTAAAACTGCGGTCGATGTTTGAGTTTGGGCCATGAGTTGAAGAATTGTTCAAATAAGGTGAGATGTCAAGCCTACTATAATTATGGACATATTAGGAAACATGGTTTGACTTTCAAGTCCAAAAAGTCCCAAAGATGGATTCCTAAATTAATGGGCTCTGCCGACCCAGACAAGGAATCACCTGAGACCACGGTTGACGCTCCATATTCTATACTACAGGATACTCTCGTAACTAGTAATCCACCTTTTTCCTCTTCCGTTGCGCCTCCCATCGTGCAGGCTGCTTATCATTGACTTGCTAATGCGGTATCCACTTTTGGAAAATATCACTTTTGGAACCATATCGATCCTCTAAAATCGCTTGTTTTGGTATATGCATCATTCCTATCACCTACTTTGGTTCCAAGAGATGTAGTTTTTGGATCGGTTGGTGGATTCATGAATCTTGGAATGCGCCAGTTTTCATACTCTCGGTTGACCATGCAGAGGTTCTTCCTACCGATGAAGATCAAATGCCGCCCAATGGGAATCCCCACCCAATGCGTGGTCAAATGCAGAATAATCCACATATGTTTGTGCTTCCTACATTCCAACAAATTGGGTGGGATGCAGTGCCGCACCAGGATGATGTACAAGGTCAAGGAGGTCACCAGATGCAAGGTAATATGGATCAGAATTTCGGTCAGGGGGTTGATGAGTAGGAATCCATGGTATTGGATCCTTTTGATGGTTTAGATGATTCAGTTAATGAGGAGTTTCCAAATGTGGTGGTGGCCCAGCCCATGAAAGGGTTGGATCTTAACCTGGCTTTGGCCCCCTTTGTCAACTAGCAAACAACTGCATGGTGGAAATTTTGATGGGATTTGCGAGGATAGTGTTTGGTCATGTGCTACCACCTGATATGATGCTTATAAGGCTCTTTGATTCTATGTTGCCTTCAATTATGTGTAAGGAGATTCATCTATCTCTGAATTATGCTCCCATTCCAACTATTCTGCTAGCAAAGCGGTCCTGGACATTGCCCTTTGATGATGGGAAGGGTTCTATTCTACCATTCCAATCACATTCTAATGAAATGCAGGCTAGAAACTTGTGTCTTGTTGTGAGTCAGGGAAAAGGGGGTAGTAATTTCAATCTGGTATCAAAGGAAGATGTAGCTGTCTCACTAGTATGCATTCCCATTCTACAGTTCAGAAAACAAGGGTTCGAAGATCGAGCCAGGAAAACTCAAACTCCTGTAGTGTAGCCAGAGAATCCAGGTTCACTAGGAGCTTTCTTAAGTTGGATGGATACAAACCCAATTCATTAGTATAATCAACCTATACTCTGAAGAAGAAGCCTCGTGCCAAGTTTTTGTTGCTTGAGCAGGAAAAATCTCATGTTGAAGAGGTTCATGTGAATCAAGAGAAGGGGTTGTCTGATGCCGATGAGGAAGATTTTCCAGAGACTCCAATTGATGTCATGCAAAGGGTGGGCCTGTAACTAGGCATTGAGTCAACTAAGTTGTCCAAGCAAAAGCTTGAAGTTGGTCGTGATATATCTGTCTCCAGTAGTGATGATGATTAGTTCCATTATGGTTTCACTATCTACTCAGGCCTCTCCCTGGCAGGCTTTGAATTTTTTTATACTTTTGGGTGGTGCTTGCAGCTTTTGTTATCATGGTTGTTATGTCAGTTGTTCTTAGGCTATGGGGTTTATGGTTTGTGTTAGTACTTTGTCAGTCAATCAGTCCTAATTTGTTCACTGTCTTGGCCAGTGAGACGATATGTTTTATCTATGGTGTTACTTGGTGCTATGCACA
The DNA here is from genome assembly GCF_022539505.1 of Lolium rigidum. Classification (NCBI taxonomy): domain Eukaryota; kingdom Viridiplantae; phylum Streptophyta; class Magnoliopsida; order Poales; family Poaceae; genus Lolium; species Lolium rigidum. The sequence continues at coordinate 245,967,032 of NC_061513.1, read as the reverse complement.
AAGTACTGTTTGGGTCAATTCATTGGTTCTCAAATGTGTCTGAATTCCCGAAGAAAGTGGATGGTGTTGTGTTGGAATGTGTGTGGCCTTAATGTTGAAAATAGACAAAGGGAAGTTAGATCCAAGATTGATGAATGCGAATGTGGTATTATATGCTTGCAAGAAACTAAATGTGAGCCTTTTACTAGCGGCTGATTAGGAAATTTTGTCCTAAGCGCTTTGATAGTTTTTCTTATGCACCCTCGGTTGGTGCGAATTCCAGTCTGCAAAAATTAGCTCCTCGTTTGGGATTTTAACTTCTGTTGCGGTCAGAAACCCACCGGCGAGCAGCGACGGGCAACACGGTAGAGCCGGGAGGCTCCCAGGACTGCGGCTGGCCCTGGTCCCTCCGAGCGACGGCCCGCAAAGACTCGGCACGCACGTCCGATGCTGGTGCAAGGGCGTGCCACCTGATCTATACCTGATCAGGAAGGTGATGGATGTGCCTCGCTTAGTTTCCCGCATGGCATACACGTAAACATTAAATACGAGCCTCGATCGGCTCTCAGGTTGTCCTGTGAATCGGCTCAAGGAGCCGATCCACCCATGATCCGTACGAGGTGTACGATCAGATGGTGGTCTTGCTTGATCGAAATAAAGCTAAAACGACCTACTACGATTTAGGGTTTTCACCACATAATCGGAACATCCTACTCGTGATTGAGCTCCGGCGGCCACGCACGGTGATCGTAAACCGACCCTAGACAAGGCCTAAAAACCAACATGAAGTTGATCCCCGGAACATCCTGTCTAGGGCTAGCAAACTACACCCTACGCGCCACTCGGATCCTTCAACCCGTTTGTAAGGCCTAACTATGCGGATATTAAACTAATCCTTGAAGAACAAGGAGCAATCATAACGGATCGGATCTACTAAATAACGATCAAGCGGGGTGCCGCCCTTACACCCATGATAGGTGTAAGGGCGGCTAGATGTCTAAGGGTTGCATGGACTAAAGCATGTGATACGATGAAAACAATGCTAACCCTAACACATCTATGATAACTACGTTGCTCGCCATCAACAAGGCTTCAGCACGAGCAACGCATGAACAATGAATAAACGTGCAGGCCGCCTAGATCGCAAGATGCGATCTAGGCAGCATGATGCTTACCCGGAAGAAACCCTCGAGACAAGGGAGTTGGCGATGCGCCTAGATTGGTTTGTGGTGAACGTGATTGTTGTTTATTTCAGAAACCCTAGATACATATTTATAGTCCGTAGACTTTCTAACGTGGGAATAATCCCAACCGGGCACGAGCCAAACTCTATCTAACCGACACGTATCCTACTATATTACAGATACACGGGCAAACTAGCCCAAACTTTGTATATAAGGCCGATTCATGTACTTCTTCCATGTATATTCTTCAAGTCCATCTTCAATCGCGGCCCACCTCTGATCCGGTCAAATTCTGGTGATAACACATGCCCCCCTGGTTTTGGAAATGACAATTCCAAAATCACTCTGCTTTTTCTTCGTCGGGTCATGTCGTGGCAGAGCAGAACCGTCGCAGTATCCTTCATCATGATGCCTTGCCTTCTCAACTTCTCCGCGTGACCTGGCAAATTTTTCTTTTGGGCACCACTTCCTCGGAAACTGATGTGGCATTGAATCTCCACCAGATCCCTTTTATTTAACCGCATTGAGCAATTCGCTTCTCCATCCCCTCTTCATCCTCTGTTCCTCGGTAGTACAAAAACCCTTCTTCCACCATGGACTCTTCCTCCTCTTCCTCCTCCGGTCTTTCCTACCGGTCTTCCTCCTCCCGCGAGCCTACGCCGGAGGACATACGCGCCCCGGAGGAGTGGGATCAGGAGGATCACGTTTCCTCCGTCTGGTCCGAGGATGACAAGTCCTTGACCAGCGGAGATGAAGACCTCCAGTTCCTCGCTGATGGGGAGCTGGAATCGGAGAGCGAGGACGACTCGTTCTCCTGGGACGGTTACACCTCCTCTGAGGAAGAGGAGGAGGAAGACGACGACGACTCCCTCGAGGGTTACCCACCGGCGAAACGTCTCCGCACCTGGTGGGACGACGACGACATCGATGATGACGAGGAGGATGAAGCTCCCGTAGAGGGCTACGGGAGCAGTGACGAGGAGCCCGCCTGCAGCAGTGCCGACGAGAGTTCTGAGGACGACGACGAGGGCAGCGACGGCCCGTAGATTATGATCTACTAGTATAGGCCTAGTAGTAGTAGATTGGTCAATAGACCTTCCCTTTGTTCTTCCTTCTTTGAGCAATCGGCTCTTCCTTTGTAAGAAAATCCTATTATCAATGAAGCAAATATTCCCTCATTAACTTTGCTTTCTTGTCACTTTGCCGATTGTCGAACGAAGTCGCTGCACAGAGAGCCGATGGCAGGGCATCGGCTTGCACTATAAACGCGATTTGAGGCCAAATAGTCGCCTATTCACACAGTCAAACAGGTCCAGCCATGTCCAAATCATCCTCCAACCTTAAACGCGCAGATTCAAATCCTCTTCAAATCCACTAGGAGATTCATCTCAAATCTCATGACCTCTGGTCTGAAACCGACCTGCGCGCATTATTATTCCTCTAGAGTCGATGGCACTGCATCGGCTTTGTTTATTCTGAAGTCGATGTCCGTGCATCGGCTGTACTAACATACTGTTGTCTTCGCATATTTTCTCAAGTCGATGTCCGTGCATCGGCTGTGATTTTTTTACTGGCCGATTTTAAATCGGCCCCCATACCTCACTGCCCATCATCCCACATGCTTGGGAAATACTTCTTGAGATGTTGGCCATTAACGGCCACTGGGAACTTCACTCCATCCAGCTGTTCAAGCATGTAGGCATTGCCCTTCAGAACCTGGATAACTTTGTAAGGATCGTGCCAATTAGGAGACCATTTGCCATATGCTTTATCCTTGGTTCCTAGCGGCAACACGGCTTCCCATACTAAATCACCAACCTGAAACTCCTTTGGTCTCACCTTCTTATTGTATGCACGAGCTACCCTGGCTTTGTTCTCTTTAATCTTCTCCAACGACCAAAGTCTAAGTTCCGTTGCATCTTCAATAGTGTCACTCATCAAGGCTGCATATTCTTCCGGTGTCAGGTCATTCTGAAACGTGACACGTCTCGATCCAGCCGTAATTTCCCAAGGTAATACGGCTTCCTGCCCATAAACAAGCTGGTATGGCGAAGTCTTTATAGCTCCATGGCATGACATGCGATAAGCCCACAAAGCTTCTGACAATGTCTCATGCCACACCCTAGGGTTCTCGTCAATCTTCCTTTTAATCAGCTTGATCAGGCTTTGATTGGATGCTTCGGCTTGCCCGTTGGCTTGAGCATAGTATGGAGATGATCGGATCAGCTTAATCCCCATGTCATCGCAGAACTTTCTAAATTCTTTAGAGTCAAAAACCGAACCTCCATCGGTTGTGATGGTTTGGGGAATCCCGAACCTATGAATGACGTGTTCTTTGACAAATTGGATAACGTCCTCCGATTTTACCTTCTTCATAGGAACGGCCTCCACCCATTTGGTGAAGTAATCTGTAATGGCCAGAATCCACTCGTGGTTTTTGCTCGATGGAGGATGGATTTTGCCGATCATATCCATGCCCCAACCTCAAAATGGCCAAGGCTTGATGATGGGGTTCATCGCTGATGCGGGTACCATTTGAATTTTTCCGAACATCTGACACGTTTGGCATCCCTTGTAGTACTTGAAGCAATCCTCAAGCATGGTGGGCCAATAAAACCCTGATCGCCTAATTAGCCACTTCATCTTATGAGCCGATTGGTGAGTTCCACAGGCGCCTTCATGCACCTCATGTAAAAGTCGATTAGACTCAGTTGGTCCCAGGCATTTGAGTAGTAACCCTTCCAACGTCCTGTAGAACATGTCATCTCCTATGAGGACATATTTCATAGCCTTGTATCTTATCCGTTTAGGTGCCCCCCGAGCCGAATCCTTCAAATAATTGAAGATATCGGCTCTCCGATCATCCTCGTTCCGAGAACCGCACCCGAACTTCGATCCGTCTGGTATGTCCTTGTATCCTGACGCCATTTGCGCGAGATCGTTGGCGTCGGTATTCTGAGACCTTGGGACCCAATTGAAATTGATGTACCGAAAATGTGTCATCAGCTCACGACATTCCATCCAATATGGGAAAAGTGACTCACTCTCGCACTTGTATTCGTCCGTGAGTTGGGAGATCACCAACTTCGAGTCTCCAAAAAGCTCCACCGCCTCTGCCCCGGCTTCTAAAAGCAACTCCATTCCCTTGCGCACTGCCTCATACTCAGCAACATTGTTGGTGCACGGGGTAGATAGCCTGATGGCGAAAGAATATGTTGCCCCCCGAGGCGACACGAGCATAATGCCAATGCCACAACCATCGTCACAAGCCGATCCATCGAAGAACATAGCCCATGCACGTACAGATAGTGCTGCTATATTAGTATTAATCCGTTCAGCTATAAGATCGGCCAATGCTTGTCCCTTGACTGCTTTCGCAGGCTGATACCGAAGATCGAACTCCGACAACACAAACATCCACTTACCAAGTCGGCCTTTCAAAACAGGGGCCGACAGCATGTGCTTGACAACGTCTGACTTGCATATGACGATGATCTCTGCCGTCAAAAGGATATGATGAAGCTTGGTGCAGGTGAAGAACAGGCAGAGACATAGCTTCTCGACCTCAGGATACCGTGTCTCCGCATCCAACATCCTTCTGTTGAGGTAGAAAACGACCTTCTCAACACCCTCATAGAGTTGCACCACCACTGAGGCGATGGACGTGTCAGCTACTGATAGGTAGATATAGAACGGCCTGTCTTGTTGGGGTGGAACTAGTACAGGCGGCGTTGTCAGATACCGCTTAATCTCGTCAAACGCCTGCTGCTGTTCTGCCCCCCAGTGAAACTCGTCATCAGATTTGATTTTCACCAACGCTATGAACGGCTCGATTCGTCCTGACAGGTTAGAGATAAATCGTCGGACGAAGTTGATCTTGCCGATAAGGCGTTGGAGCTCCTTCTTCGTGGTAGGCGGCTGCATGGTACGCACTGCCTCTTGACTTTTCAGGCCGATCTCTATTCCCCGCTCATGAACCAGAAAACCTAGGAACTGACCGGCCGTCACACCAAAGGCACATTTCTTTGGATTCATTCTCAGTCCGAACTTCCGAGTTCGGTCTAGGATGCATCGCAAATCATCCAAGTGTCCCTCCATTGAGACAGATTTGACTACCACGTCATCGATGTAGATTTCCACCAACTTGCCGATCAGATCATGAAATATATAATTCATGGCTCTTTGGTATGTTGCACCAGCATTCTTCAACCCAAAGGTCATGACCACATACTCAAACAAGCCTACTGCCCCTGGTACTCTGAATGCGGTCTTGTGTATATCTTCTGGAGCCATGAAAATTTGGTTATAGCCGGCGTTGCCATCCATGAAGCTCAACACCTTGTGGCCAGCAGCTGCATTGAACAACGTTTCCGCCACAGGCATCGGATATTCATCCTTTGGAGTGGCTCTGTTGAGATCTCGGAAATCTATGGCCACACGCCATCGGCCGTCTTTCTTCTCTACAGGTACGATACTGGAGATCTGATACGTCTCCGACGTATCGATAATTTCTTATGTTCCATGCCACATTATTGATGATTTCTACATGTTATATGCACACTTTATGTCATATTCGTGCATTTTCTGGAACTAACCTATTAACAAGATGCCGAAGTGCCGGTTCCTCGTTTTCGCTGTTTTTGGTTTCAGAAATCCTAGTAACGAAATATTCTCGAATCGGACGAAATCAAGACCCGAGTTCCTATTTTCACCGGAAGCATCCAGAACACACGAGAGGGACCGGAGGGGGGCACCGGGCCCCCGCACCATAGGCCGGCGCGGCCCGGGCCCCGGCCGCGCCGCCCTATGGTGCCGCCGCCTCTTCGACCCTCCGACGCTGCCCTTCCGCCTATTTAAAGCCTCCGTCGCGAAAACCCCGAGGCGACGAACGACGATCACGGAAAACCTTCCGAGCCGCCGCCATCGCGAAGCCAAGATCCGGGGGACAGGAGTCTCTGTTCCGGCACCCCGCCGGAGCGGGGAAGTGCCCCCGGAAGGCTTCTCCATCGACACCCCTGCCATCTCCACCGCCATCTTCATCACCGCCGCTGCTCCCATGAGGAGGGAGTAGTTCTCCATCGAGGCTCGGGGCTGTACCGGTAGCTATGTGGTTCATCTCTCTCCTATGTACTTCAATACAATAATCTCATGAGCTGCTTTACATGATTGAGATTCATATGATGATGCTTGTAATCTAGATGTCATTGTGCTAGTCAAGTGAGTTTTACTTATGTGATCTCCGGAGACTCCTTGTCCCACGTGTGTAAAGGTGACAGTGTGTGCACCGTGTGGGTCTCTTAGGCTATATTTCACGTAATACTTACTCACCGTTATGAATGGCGTAGTGAAGTGCTTATTTATATCTCTTTATGATTGCAATGTGTTTTGTATCACAATTTATCTATGTGCTACTCTAGCAATGTTATTAAAGTAGTTTTATCCCTCCTGCACGGTGTAATGGTGACATTGTGTTCATCCGTGTGTTAGTACTTGGCGTATGCTATGATCATGATCTCTTGTAGATTGAGAAGTTAACTATTGCTATGATAGTATTGATGTGATCTATTCCTCCTACATAGCGTGAAGGTGACAGTGTGCATGCTGTGTTAGTACTTGGTTTAGTCGTGTTGATCTTTCTTGCACTCTAAGGTTATTTAAATATGAACATTGAATTGTGGAGCTTGTTAACTCCGGCATTGAGGGTTCGTGTAATCCTACGCAATGTGTTCATCATCCAACAAGAGTGTAGAGTATGCATTTATCTATTCTCGTTATGTGATCAAAGTTGAGAGTGTCCACTAGTGAAAGTCTAATCCCTAGGCCTTGTTCCTAAATATCGCTATCGCTGCTTGTTTACTGTTTTACTCGCGTTACTACCGCTCGCGTTACTACTACTTGTTTACTCGTCCCGGGCAAAGCACTTTTCTCGGTGCCGTTGCTACTGCTTATTTATACCACCCGTATTTCACTATCTCTTCGCCGAACTAGTGCACCTATTAGGTGTGTTGGGGACACAAGAGACTTCTTGCTTTGTGGTTGCAGTGGTTGCATGAGAGGGATATCTTTGACCTCTTCCTCCCCGAGTTCGATAAACCTTGGGTATCCACTTAAGGGAAACTTGCCGCTGTTCTACAAACCTCTGCTCTTGGAGGCCCAACACCGTCTACAAGAATAGAAGCTCCCGTAGACATCAAGCACTTTTCCGGCGCCGTTGCCGGGAGGAAAGATAAAAAGGCACTCATACTCCGGTTCCGGTAACAAGTACTCTTCTGGCGCCATTGTGTTTGTGCTCGAAGCTATTTCCTTTAGATCCTGCAATTGCATCTTTTTGTTTCTTGTTTACACTAGTTTGGCATAATGGACAACAATGAGCTTCTTATTCTATTTCCTCATTTAAAACATGGATTGTTTGATGCGAAAATTAAAAAACCTATGAAATCTTATTTGCATGCTGGTAGTAATATTAGTATGAACGCTTTGAACACCATTGTTGATAATGATATAGAAAGTTCTAAGCTTGGGGAAGCTGGTTTTCATGATCTTTTTAGTCCCCCAAGCATTGAGGAGAAAATTTTCTTTGATGATACTTTGCCTCCTATTTATGGTGATTATAATGATAGTGGTCTTTTGGTGCCACCTATTATGGAGAGTAAATTTTGTTGTGATTATACTATGCCTCCTACACTTGATGAGAATAATAATGATAGCTACTTTGTTGAATTTGCTCCCACTACAACTAATAAAATTGATTATGCTTATGTGGAGAGTAATAATTTTATGCATGAGACTCATGATAAAAATGCTTTATGTGATAGTTATATTGTTGAGTTTGCTCATGATGCTACTGAAAGTTATTATGAGAGAGGAAATATGGTTGTAGAAATTTTCATGTTACTAAAATGCCTCTCTATGTGCTGAAATTTTTGAAGCTACACTTGTTTTATCTTCCTATGCTTGTTACTTTGCTCTTCATGAACTTGTTTATTTACAAGATTCCTATGCATAGGAAGCATGTTAGACTTAAATGTGTTTTGAATTTGCCTCTTGATGCTCTCTTTTGCTTCAAATACTATTTCTTGCGAGTGCATCATTAAAACTGCCGAGCCCATCTTAACGGCTATAAAGAAAGAACTTCTTGGGAGATAACCCATGTGTTATTTTGCTACAGTACTTTGTTTTATATTTGTGTCTTGGAAGTTGTTTACTACTGTAGCAACCTCTCCTTATCTTATGTTTTGTGTGCCAAGTAAAGTCTCTATGGTAAAGTTGATGCTAGATTTGGATTGCTCGCGCAGAAACAGCATTGCTGTCTCGTCACGAATCTGGGTCTAATTCTCTGTAGGTAACTCAGAAAATTATGCCAATTTACGTGAGTGATACTCAGATATGTACGCAACTTTCATTAGTTTTGAGTTTTTCCATTTGAGCAAGTCTGGTGCCATTTTAAAATTCGTCTTTACTGGACTGTTCTGTTTTGACAGATTCTGCCTTTTATTTCGCATTGCTTCTTTCGCTGTGTTGGGTGGATTTCTTTGTTCCATTACCTTCCAGTAGCTTTGAGCAATGTCCAGAAGTGTTAAGAATGATTGTGTCACCTCTGAACATGTGAGTTTTTGATTATGCACTAACCCTCTAATGAGTTTGCTTAAAGTTTGGTGTGGAAGAAGTTTTCAAGGGTCAAGAGAGGAGGATGATATACTATGATCAAGGAGAGTGAAAGCTCTAAGCTTGGGGATGCTCCGGTGGTTCACCCCTGCATATTTCAAGAAGACTCAAGCGTCTAAGCTTGGGGATGCCCAAGGCATCCCCTTCTTCATCGACAACATTATCGAGTTCCTCCCCTGAAACTATATTTTTATTCCGTCACATCTTATGTACTTTACTTGGAGCGTCTGTTTGTTTGTTTCTATTTTTGTTTGTGTTTGAATAAATTGGATTACATCATGCTTGTGTGGGAGAGAGACACGCTCCGCTGTAGCATATGGACAAATATGTCCTTAGGCTCTACTCATAGTATTCATGGCGAAGTTTCATCTTCGTTAAATTGTTATATGGTTGGAATTGGAAAATGCTACATGTAGTAACTCTAAAATGTCTTGGATAATTTGATACTTGGCAATTGTTGTGCTCATGTTTAAGCTCTTGCATCATATACTTTGCACCCATTAATGAAGAAATACTTAGAGCTTGCTAATTTGGTTTGCATATTTGGTTTCTCTAGAGTCTAGATAACATCTAGTATTGAGTTTTGAACAACAAGGAAGACGGTATGGAGTCTTATAATGTTTACCATATGTCTTTTATGTGAGTTTTGCTGTACCGTTCATCCTTGTGTTTTGTTTCAAATAACCTTGCTAGCCTAAACCTTGTATCGAGAGGGAATACTTCTCATGCATCCAAAATACTTGAGCCAACCACTATGCCATTTGTGTCCACCATACCTACCTACTACATGGTATTTCTCCGCCATTCCAAAGTAAATTGCTTGAGTGCTACCTTTAAAATACCATCATTCACCTTTGCAATATATAGCTCATGGGACAAATAGCTTAAAAACTATTGTGGTATTGAATATGTACTTATGCATTTTATCTCTTATTAAGTTGCTTGTTGTGCGATAACCATGTTTCTGGGGACGCCATCAACTATACTTTGTTGAATATCATGTGAGTTGCTATGCATGTCCATCTTGTCTGAAGTAAGAGAGATCTACCACCTTTATGGTTGGAGCATGCATATTGTTAGAGAAGAACATTGGGCCGCTAACTAAAGCCATGAATCATGGTGGAAGTTTCAGTTTGGACATATATCCTCAATCTCATATGAGAATAATAATTGTTGTCACATGCTTATGCATTAAAGAGGAGTCCATTATCTCGTTGTCCATGTTGTCCCGGTATGGATGTCTAAGTTGAGAATAATCAAAAGCGAGAAATCCAAAATGCGAGCTTTCTCCTTAGACCTTTGTACAGTGCGGCATGGAGGTACCCCTTTGTGACACTTGGTTAAAACATGTGCATTGCGATGATCCGGTAGTCCAAGCTAATTAGGACAAGGTGCGGGCACTATTAGTATACTATGCATGAGACTTGCAACTTGTAAGATATAATTTACATGATACATATGCTTTATTACTACCGTTGACAAAATTGTTTCATGTTTTCAAAATCAAAGCTCTAGCACAAATATAGCAATCGATGCTTTTCCTCTTTGAAGGACCATTCTTTTACTTTTATGTTGAGTCAGTTCACCTATCTCTCTCCACCTCA
>NC_061513.1:245933233-245956500 GCF_022539505.1 Lolium rigidum | reverse complement strand
TGTTAAGGCTTTCAAGTATTCTTTGTCTCCCCTTGTGTCGAATCAATAAATTGGGTTTTACTACCCGCGAAGACTGCTGCGATCCCCTATACTTGTGGGTCATCAGTGTACAAGATCCCAATAGGCATGTACTGGTTTTTGACAAGCTCATCGATTTGATGAGCAGAGATTGATGAGGGAGACCATGAGGGTGAACTCTTACTTGCCAATGCAGTGTGATGGCCCGATGGGGTTGCTTTTTCCTGGATATCAACCACATTGTCACACGGTTAATTCATCGAGAAGATAACATTGCCTCCGACGGACTCGGATATTAATGTAACCATCCTCATGTAGAAGACCTAAGGAGAGGTGCCTACATGTAACATTCCTTAGGAAGACCTAAGGAGAGGTGCCTACATGTAGAAGAAAGAAATTCCAGGCTCGCGCTTGACCACTACTACTTATAAGAAGAGGTGCTTCCTAGTGATTCGTTAGAAGGATCGCAACCACTTAGATTCGATTGTACAACAAAGGAGTCAGACGAATGCTTGCGGTCGTAACCAGATTCAACAAAGCAACCATCCTCATTCTACCAAAATATGGGGATTCCACCTGTCATGTCCTGTCAATGAACATTCGTGGCAATCAAGATACCCACCTATAATTACGCTTGCCAGTTTAAATATGATTCACACGCATCTGCTACCTCTTGGGTCACAAGTCCATTCAGTCCAAAGATACCATGAAAACCACTAGTCTAGTCAGAATCACGTGCATCAATAGCCATCCAGGTCACACGTCCATACAACAAGGTTATCAATGGCCACCAAGTTTAGTGAATAATGACACATTGGTCAAGTTTTCATACACGATGATAATTGTCTTCTGTCATCTTTTTGCTTTTAAGTAAAACATACAAGATCCGAAAAATAGAAAAAAGACATTAACACATAACAAAGCAAATATAAAAATAAATTAAAGATCGTAGTCGTACGAAAAAAATACAATGCACACTAAAGATGTCAAGGTACCAGGCCTTGGTTAGTTGGTTAGTGGCGGGTGGCCTGCTGCACACGGATCCCGCCGCACGCGATCGAGCCTTAGATTCCAAACTGTGTATTATTTCCTTTAAATAGAAAACACCACGTGGCCACCACCTATACCAGTTGAGTTTTGTACATGACAATTTTTCTTATTTTGTATTTCAGCAGTTTAGTTGCGTACTCCTTCCGTGATGGAAAATTTGTGTGGTGCAATGTATGGGAGCGGTCAGCGTATGAGCTGACGTTGGCCTAATGACACATGCAGTACGCCTTCCGTGAAGGACACACCTATGTCTATATTTACCGTGTCCATGATCTTGGCATCGGTCACTTGGCTAGTGGCATGAAGCCGTCTACACACCCAGCCTACCGCTCGTGGTTGAGCCTTGAACTCCATAGCCTGCTTGTTTTGTTTCTAATTTTCTTCTAATACAAATTTTTACACTGCCACTTTCTGTTGGTCGTTTCTTCTGATGCTATAATATTTAGCGATATCTAAAATATGTAGAATCTTATAATTGTAATGATTAACATATACGACTATACTAAAGTTGTGCGGAAATAAGACCTCAACCAGTTCGGCTAGTGGCGCGCGTCCGGCTACACACCCATCGCAGGGTCCGCGATCAAGCCTTGGACTCCACATGCTACATGTTTGAGATATTATTTTATTTAAAACAAAAATGACATGGTCCCTACCCGTTGATCAAGTTTCCCTATACAAAAAATTTCATAGATGAGTTTTTGCACCCAAGTCAAGTATGCGTCCATGCAACAAACAAAAAAACGACATCAATACATGAAAAATAATATAAAAGGACACTAAAGGTGCGCAGGAACCAGGCCTCGGTCAATTGGTTAATGATGCATGGCCAACTACACACCGAGTCCAGTGCCCGCGATCGACTCTTGAATTCGACAGACCAACACATTATTTCGTTTTAATGAAAAAACACCTTGTGGCCACTGAGCGAGTTTTTTTTGTACCATTGTAAATTTTTCTTTTGCAATTTTTGCACTTTAGTCATGTATGTTTGGATCATAAATAATAGAAAATGCATATTCAAAAACAAAAACACATTGCGCCCCACAACCTATATTGGTCTACGTGGCCCCAATTGAACATGTGGCACGCCTCCCTCGAAGAACACACCCATGTCCACAATCAATATATCCATGAACTAGGTCTTGATCAGTTGACTAGTGGCTTGGAACTAGCTGCACACCCAACACACAACTGGTGATTGAGCCTTAAACTTGTAGGCTGCACGTTTGGATTATTATTTTTCTTATAATACAAAATACCATGTTTGTCGAGTCTTCTGATGCTATACTTTTTCCCTTTTTTTTTGCACCAAACTGTGTATGGATGCATTGAACAAACCGAGAATGTCATTAACACATCCTTGCCAAAAATAATTAACAAAAACTGGTGGAAGTTCAGGTGTGTGCTGATAAACATATACACCACAGATTGAATTTGTGTATGGATCAGACCTTGACCAGTTGGATAGTGGCACACGGTGCACACCCATTCAGTGCCCCGCAATTGAGTCTTGGAATCTACACGCTTTACATGCTTGAATTATTATTTTCTTCAAATAGAAAATGCCACGTGGTCTTTACCCGTCGATTAAATTTTCGTACACAACATTTTTTCTTCGGCGATTTTTGCACCAGAGTCAAGTACGGATGCATCAAACAAATATAAAAATTATATTAATACATGACAAAACAAGTAATAAAAAGACATGAAAAATATTAGTTGTAGTGATAAACATATAGAAAGCAAACTAAAATTGTCCATGATCCGGGTCTCGGTCAGATGGTTAGTGGCATGTGGCCAGTTGTGCACCGAGCCCACAGCCCACGATCGAGCCTTGGTTTTTTGCAGTGCGTATACTAGTTATCTTAGTACAAAACACTATGTGGGCACTACTCTCAGAGGTTGGAGTGTTTATATATTATCTTTTTTGTGATTTTTGTAAATAGCTTATTTGGCTCCAAGTACACATGGGGCACGCCTCGCGGTTAGACACACTCGTGTCCACACTGACGCAACATAGACGATCACACCCTCATCCCCTCACCTTTTTCTCTCCTCCTCCACTCTCGTGCATCCTCTTTCTCTCCCTCCATCCCCACCCTCTCTCTCCCCCCATTTTGAGTTATTATTTTCTAGAAAATAGAAATATAACATTAACACATGACAAAACAATTAACAAAAAGACATGGAAAATTGTACTTATAGTGATAAAATATACAATGAAATTTTAAAAAGTGCAGGAACCAGGCCTTGGTCTGTTCGTTAGTGGAGCGTCTCCGCTTCACACTGAACCCACCGCTCGCGATTGGTCCCTGGATTTTGCAGAGTGTATATTTTTTTCATGCTAGTACAAAAACACTATGTGGGCACTACTCGATAGTCGAGTGTTTGTACACTATCTTTCTTTTATGATTTTTTCTATACTTTAATTGTGTATGTTTACATCAGAAATAGCGGGAAATGCAAATTGAAAAACAAAACATATTGTATGCCAACTTATATGTTGATGTGGCCCCAGGGACACATGGGGCACGCGTCACGTTTGGACACACTAGTGTCCACACTGATGCACCGTAGAAAATCACACCCTCCCCCTCACTTTTTTCTCTCTTCCTCCGTTAGCACCCCTCACGTTCATCCTATTTATCTCCCTCCCTTTCCACTCTCTCTCTCTCCATTTTGAGTTACTATTTTCTTCAAATAGAAAATGCAATGAGGTCATTATTCGGTCAAATTTTCATACACACCATTAGTTTCTTCTCCGATTTTTTCCACGAAAAACATGTATGCTTGCATCCAACAAACATAAAAATGACATTAAGATATGACAAAACAATTAACAAAAATATATTGAAAATTGTAGTTGTACTGATAAATAAATACAATGAAAATTTAAAAAGTGCAGGAACCAGGCCTTGGTCAGTTGGTTAGTGGCGTGTGGCTGCCTCACACCTAGCCTGCCGTCTGCGACCAATCCCTACATTTCGTAGATGTATGTTATTTTCTGCTAATAAAAAACACTACGGGGCAACTACACGATGGCCCGAGTGTTTGTACACTATCTTTTATTTTTTTTATTTGAGTTGTGTATGCATAGATCCAACAAAGAGCAGAAAATGCAAATTGAAAAACATAGCATATCGTATGACACCGTATATGTTGATGCGGCCCCGAGGGCTGTTCACACCCTGGCCCCATCACCTTTTTTTCTCTCCTCCTCCATGACCACCCCTGTGTCCTCCTCTTTCTCTCTCTCCATCCCCACCCTCTCTCTATCTATATATCTATCTATCTTCGTTTTGAGTTATTATTTTCTTTAGTAGAAAATGCCACGTGGTCGTTACCCATTGGAAAAAAAATCGTACACAAGATTCTTTTCTTCTCTGATTTGTTGCACCAAAGTCAAGGATGCATGCATCCAACAAATAGGAAAAATGATATTAACACATGAAAAAACAATTAACAAAAACATAAGGAAAATTGTAGTTGTACTGATAAACATATGCAATGAAAACTTAAAAAAGGTACTGGAACAAGGCCATGCTCAGTTAGTTAGTGTCATGTGGCCGGTTCACATCGAGCCCGCCGCCCACAATCGGCCCCTGGACTTCGCAGAGTGTATATTATTTCCTTTTAATACAAAAACACTACATGGCCCTTCCGAGTGATTGTACATTTTTTTTTTACTTTCGCTATATTTTGCATACTTTAATTGTGTATGTTTGGACCCAATAAAGAGCAAGAAATGCAAACTGGAAAACAAAATATATCGTATACCAACGCCTATGCTGGTGTGTCCCCAAGGGCACACGGGGTAAGCCTCTTGTTCGGACATACTCGTGTTTACATTGACGCATATAGTTGATCATACCCTCCTCCCCTCACATTTTTTTCTCTCCTCCTCCATCACACCTCTCACATTCATCGTCTTTATATCCCTACCTCTCTCTCTCCATTTTGAGTTATGATTTTCTTTAAATATAAAATGTCACGTGGTCGTTAACCATAGGTCAAATTTTCATACGAACATTTTTTTTCTTCTGCAATTTTTGCAACAAAGTCAAGTATGCATGCATCCAACAAATAGAAAAATGAAATTAACACATGACAAACCAGCTAACAAAAAGATATGGAAAATTTGTAGTTTTACTCATAAACATGTACAATGAAAACTAAAAAAAAGTGCAGGAACCAGGCCTTGGTCTGTTGGTTAGTGTTGCCTTGCTGTATAAAAATTGTTCTTCCTACATCGTCGCCAGGCCATTTGTCCTGGATAGCAGGTATCACTAGGTTGCACATATAGTTCCTCATAACCTCTCGAGTGACTTTCAATGGTTGCACTAACATTGTCGCTTTTGGTCTATTTTGCTATTTTTAACCGCTGGAGTTTCCGTCACAAAAGACCACATGCCAATTTTGCCATCAAAAGTGACAACTCCCCCTTCATATCTTGGCTTGGCTACTGTAGTGAGAAACATCACTTTACCAATACAGTTCTTGTTCTGCACGACGCATAAGGGTTGAGGCTCTCTGGGGAGAAGGTAGTAGTTGTTTTTCTTGTTTGTCATGTAGAACCACTTTTCGTCTATGTGGAATGTGTCATCCATTTATTTGAATGAAGGCATAGAAGTTGTGAACTCGTTGTCATTCTCATCCAGCATACTGAAGCAAAATTCAATCTCTGAATAATGTTTGCTGGCGTTAGCAACGACATCAAAGTGTTAGTGACACGCTTCACCTGACCCCACTGGAACCTTCTGCGTAACGTGGAGGGGCAAACAGCAAGGGCCGTGGATAGTGATCGAATTGTCTTTCTCTTGTTAAGAGGGACCGTAAAAAGCGTCTCGAGGTCGAGGTCCTTTCTCTTACGACCAACATTTCCCTTCTTTCTGCTCGACACATCATCTTCTAGACGTTGAGCAATCTGGTTTTTGCTAGTTTCCATATCGTTTCAACAGTTCGTAGGCTTGCAACTAGCTGCTTGTCTTTCTTGTCAACTTTTCCATGTTTGATTACTTCTGAAGCAAAATACGCCCCCATCTTTGCTCATTTGTTAGGTTTGCATGTATGTTGTTACTACTTGCTCCTTCCATATTGGTATCTTCCTCTTGATCTACCAACATGTCCTCTTCTACTGCAGGTATGTAGACATCATCTTCGTCAAGTGGAGTGTAGTTCAGATCAAGCGGGGCGTTGTTGAGGTCTGGGAGCACCATAGTGCTCTGATGTGCTGATCAGACCGGCGAGGAGCAGCTGAAATGCATACCGGCGAGGAGCAGCTGAGAAGTGACAAGCTCAGGCAAAGACGGCCTTCTTGTTGTGTTATTATCTGCAAACAAGCAAGTTTAAATTGACAATTTCATTTTAGCAGATAAAATTCTGGTCACATTAACTTAAGTAGATAATCATTACTCTGAACAAAATAGCATTTCAGTACCTGTAATCCTTGAAGTTACAACTATGCTTATCATTTTCTTATGTTCTTGTTATGGATATGCAAATGCACTGTGCATTATCAGCAACTCTACATAATCAGAGACATGTGAAATGTTACAGTTGCTTTTATATTTGTTTTTTACTAGCCAATCTTTTCTTGACTGTCCGAAGCATACAAGTATGACAACTCATTATGTCATTTTTTTTACAATTGACAACTCATTCTGTCATTCACATGCAACAGCTGCACTATCCAGAAAACAATGATAGAGCCTGTGGATTAGATATACCCGATGTTGATATAGTATGATTGCTTCAGACCTTTTATGTGCATATTAGCTTAAAATGAAATGTTGTCCATGTTGCTAGGGAAGGTGGCCATGTGGACCAGCACAAGACTAAAACTGATGAATAAAACTAATGGACTGAGTTGACCTGTTTCAGCATGTCAGGTAATGCAATCTTGCCATTACCGAGTCAGTACTAAGGAAACTATGATTACCCAAATTTGCATGATATCACTCGGATTGCTTGCCACCATCTATATTTCTCTGAAACACCTTGAGTAAAATAGGAAACTAATCACCCAAATTTTCATGATATCACTAGAATTTCTCGCCAACATTTATTTGCCCGTGAAACACCATGAGGTAAATAAGGAAGCTATAATCACCCAAATTTGCATGATATCACCGGGATTGCTTGCCAACATCTATTTCTCCTCAGCACGATGAGGTAAATAGGAAAGTAATCACCCAAATTTGATGGAACAGAGCTGCTAATTCCATTTCTGACAGCAGCTAATTCCATGTTTGATGGGAGTTGATGGTAACCTCTCTTTCAGCAACGAATAGACGGGAGCAGCTGGAGCTGCAGCAGCAGCTGCCTTCCTCCTTGGCGATGCACTCGCCAAGCATGGATAGGGATGGAGGAGTGGACGCCCTCGCCCAGGAATGGCGAACGGCGAGGAGGTGGATAGGGGTAGGCACCTCTGCCTGCGATGGCAAACTCGAGGCGTGGTCACGGCAGCCCCTGTGACGGCGAGCAGAGCGGCAAGTGGCGGTCGGAGATGAAGCTTCTCACGGCGGTCCCAGCACATGGTCGCGGCGGCCCCTCCGACAGAGAGCAGAGCGAAGGACGGCCACCTGAGGTGTAGCTGGTCGCGGTGGCTCGTGTAGGGCGTCGGCGAGCTCCTGCGGTGCTCCGGCGAGCTCGTGCAGGGCATCGGCGAGCTCGTGCAGCGTGGATTACGGCTGGATCACCGGCGGATCGCGGCCGGATCACGCGCCTGCGCTGATCGCGTGCAATGATTTAGGTGAGCACTTTGTTGTAGTGAATTCAAAGTACAGAGGGGGTTTCTGTAAAATGGTCAACATATCAAACTATGTCTCCCCCGCACAGCTTTTTACGGGAAGGAGGGACTATTACCCACCTATTAAGATCCTACAAAATAGAAATAGCATCCTATCATTTAGACAAAATGATAATGAATATGTAGCAACATCTTGGGAAAGAATTAAAAACATGCTTAGAACTTGCCCATCACATGGAGTAAATGAATGGACCATCATACACTCTTTTTACAATGGGTTGAATATAATATCAAGAAACATGATAGACTTTCCTTCGGGGATGCATTCATGAGTAAAACTATGCCTGAAGCTAAAGCCATATTAGATAGTATATTGCATAATCATAGTCAATGGCAGGGCCGGGCCGGTAAAATCCGGGGCCCTGTGCGAAGTTTCGAATGGGCCCTATCTTATTAGTATAACTAATAAAAATTATAATTTATATATGGCATAGATGAACATTTGAACTAAGAACTCTTCGCACCATATGCTTGAACTATTTAGCTTTTAAAAATAAGAAAATACATTTAAAATCTCAAATGCTTATAGGATGTAAAGTTATTCAATCCAGCCAACAAGCACGTGTACATAGATAAACGTATTACGAGAACTATGATGTGAGATTAATACAATAACACAATAACAAACTTACCTCACAATTTATAAATAAAAACCGCAGTGATTAATCATTTAATTCAATCTGAGAGTTCATGGTATCTCAGTGTATTTTTCTCACATGTTTAAGACATAAAACTAAAATTTTGTTTCAAGGGCAAGTATAGTGTATTTTCTATGTATAGAAAACCTTCATAGTCCCTTGTCTAAGTTGTATTCAATGCTATGCATAACTAAATCAACTATATTTTGCATCACAAGCATCAGCCAGAGTTGTAAAAAAGTATAAAAAGTAAAGTGAATTAGCGCCCGGTAAGAATCGATCTTGCAAACTTAGACTTATCAGCAGGGAAGGCTCGAGGGCAAGTACCAACTGTGCTAAAACAGTTTCGTTACTACATTCTGAAGTATGCTTATATAATGAAAATCGGAAAATATGGGCCCCTAAAAATTTGGGCCCTGTCCGGCCGCATGGGCCGCACTCCTGTGGGCCCGGGCCTGGTCAATGGCACACTGAAAGAGCACCAAATGCCACCAAGAAAGTATACTATATTGAAGAAGAAAATCCTTTATCCAATAAAAATGATGCCATATTAGGTTACATAGCAAAGCAAAATAATGATAATATTCCTCTACAAGAACTAGTTGGAAACACCAATATATGGAAATGTAGATGCCAATTATATAAGAAACTTGGTAATAATGGGTATGGAAACAACTAAAATAATACCTATGGTAGACCACTTGATGGCTCTCAAGTACATGAGATCAATTGTAGTATTTTTCAATAAGAAAGATTGTCGAACCCACGAGGGAGGAGCTGAAGTTATTGGTTAGCAAAATCGTCAAGAAAGCAGTAATAATAAAGTAGCAGTTTTGGTTATTTTGGGTGTATAGTTCACAATAAAAATAAAGTGCAGAAAGTAAATAGCAAATAAGTAAATGCTCTTGATGAGAGAAAAGCCCAATCATCTATGCAACAAGAGGACAAGGTTAAGTGTGTGTGCTTATATGATACTAAAGTTCCCGAGAGCGGCATGGATTTACTAGCATCTAAGTTCTAAACAGCATGGTAGATATTTTGTCAAGCTTTATTCAATTAGGGGCGGAGCCTAAGTTAGGTGCAGCCATAAATATATGCAAACACACCCCCTATGAGAGGTCCTAGAACCATTTTCATGAGCAAGTATAGCAATCATTAAGACATAAATGTCTCACCATAGCCATAAGATCATTGGTCCCCGACATAAACCCCTATAATGCAACCCATAGTATTGGAAAATGGTTTATGTCAGTCCATTCCTTCCAACACTTATGCATTACATTGAAGTGCAGCCCTATGAGACCATATAAATGAAGTAATCTGCAGTCGACGTTCGCATAAAACCATCATAGAACAACATAAAAGATAGAAAACTTGACCAAATACTCATTGCACATCATATAGCTAGAATCATATCCAGATTATCATATGCCCTCTGGAACGTGGGGAACTACCCACAAGTGTCAAACATGATATGGACCAGAGGCATAATGATTATAACACAATCTGAATATATAATCTCCCCACCAAATAAGGACAAAGTACTGATCACAAACATGCAATAGCACTAAAAACTGTATCCAGGGTTCAATTCAACACAAACTATGAGGGGGATGACGTCAATCTCGTAGATGGGGATTGTGGTGATGATGGTGTTGATGGAGATGTTGATGGAGATGTTGATGGAGATGCCTCCTATAAGCCAAGGAGGAGTGGGGATGTCGATGGCGTCGATTTTCCCTTCGCTGGAGGCACCGGTGCAGCAGGATCTGCCCTCTCCCGGAGTAGGAGAGGACTTTCTCCTGCGCTGACGCCTCAATAAATCTCGGTAAAAATATGGCTTAGGCTTTTAGGTGAAACGGAGCTTCTGGTATAAAAGGGGGGTCGAGGCGATGTCTGAGGCGCAAACGGCCTTGGGTGGCGCGCCCAGACCTGTAGGGCGCACCACCTGGGTCCATTTGGCCCTCGTGGCTCCCCTCATGTGATTCTTTCTCTCACGGTCCTTCTCCGGGTGAAAAATTGATCAGGTATTTTTACCATGATTTTTAGTGATCCAAAAAGTCCACAAACAAATAAAATACGAAAAAGGTGGTTTTCTGCCAACCAGGAATAAAATAACAATGAAGGGGACTTTGTAGGAAAGTCCTAGAAATTGACTATAAATGCATAAAAAATGATGCATGATGGAAAATAACAATGAAAACTAATCATAAATATGTAGCAATAATGATGATGCAAAATACACGTATCACCACCTTATGCTCAAAATAATTATAGCAACTGAGCTTTCATTCCATATCCTAATGCCAATGAGAACTAATGGAAGTCCACCACCGTCCCACAAATGAGTGGAGACTCTGAAAAACAACAAGAGTCAAATAAAACACTTACTGAACAAGTAGCTAGCCATGCCATCATGATACAAGAGTTATATAAATTGCTTGCATCTAGAAGTTCTGAAATAAAATGGCTACAACACCAGGCAGCTGGTTTAGACAAAGCTTTATCGAAATTGGCTGACAACCAAGTAACTCTATTAAGCAGCCTACGTGAAAACCACAAGGGCCACCAGCTATTGGTATGAATTCTATAACTATTGCAACAAATATACCCCTTTCATTTGAAGAAACATACAATGAATTAATGAATATACTGATATCCTTGCACCACTCCTATTACAATTTGGAACTACAATAAAAAAAATTAGAAGAAAAAATATTACTACACCTGAAAAGGAAGAAGAAGAGAATATTATCGTACCAATTGAAGAAAAATAAAACATGATTATAATTTTTTATGAAGAAGAAGAAACTCTTATGCTTGCACGAAGTAAGATAACCATTATTAGAACTTGATAAATGTAGCTTGCACGAAATAATTGCTATTCTTGAAAAATTGTCTAAAGATCCTACTATCAATGTTCATCAAGCTGGTTTTAGCTCTTAAATTGCTAATTATGTTATTAAAGAGAAGATAGAAAGGTATAACAATGAAGCTATGATACCACCTAAGCTTGGGGATGCCTGGACCCCCATGATTTTAAATGCTATAGACAAAGAGACACACCATGCTATTCTAGATTTAGGATCTAGTGTCTCAGTATATAAAGAGCTATATGATTTGCTTAATCTTAAAAATATGAAAAATGCTCTATAGATCTTTTACTTGCTGATGATTCAAACTAAAAAAGCATTAGGAAGATTTAATAATGTTATGGTTGAATTTTATATGACATATGTGCATGTGGATTTTATTGTCATGGACATGGGTAGAAATACCTCTAGTCCTATAATTCTTGCGAGACCATTTTTGAGAACCACATGAGCTATTATGAATGGGAAGAAAGTTTTGTGTTGAAATTTTTCATAGAGAATTGAGGAAAACCACACCAAGAGCAATCCAAGAATGTTTAAGACCATAATCTTGGGGATTCCCAAGGCACTCCACTGGACATATATTAAAACTATCGGTTTGCACACTTCTAAACTTTATTTTTTGAGCAATTTCGAATTCTCGCTAAAACTTGGAGCGTCCTTTATTTGTTTTGCGTCTAGTTTTGTTTTAAATTTAATAAGACCATCACATTGAATACTTTTCATGATTATGGATGAGCTACTGTACCAAACTCTCCTTTTATTAATTCCTCAATGAAATAAGTTTCACACTATTAAAAGATGAATAGGGATGCAAAATTTAAAGCTGAAATTTATATTATGTATGGTACTACTAGTTTGAAATTCTTTATTGAGTGATGATGTGCTATGTGCCTTATTTAGTGCTACTTCTCACTAGTATAAATAAATGTTTAAGATTAAGTATCATTGTTTGATGGTGAATGAATAGCTCTATGGATACTATTGCGTGCTTCTAGATGTCTTGCTGGCCCAAAGAAATGAATTCTCACACAAGCATAGACTTGTTTCCAAATCCACTCAAACCCAAATTTATATCATATCTCTAACTCCATAGAACTTGCTATTACAAGTATAATATGTGTGTTATGTCTCCAACCATTTCAAAATATTCGTCTTTGTGTAATTTAAAGCTCATAATCATTTCAAAATATTCCTTTTTGTGTAATTTAAGCTCATAGGAAAGTAAGGTGTGGAAGGAAAAACACCACTATGCATGTCATGGGTTTGACTGATTATGATTGATGATCTAGGTTGGAACCATGATTTCATGGGAAATACCTTTCAACATTGCACTTACATTTAAGTTGATCATGGTGTATCTAGTAACTGGTGGCCATCTCGGATGAAATAAAGTGGTTATCAAATAAGACTAGAGTATGCATATATGTTAGAGAATTGCATTTGGGCACTAACAGAAGCCATGACTACATGGTGAAAGTTTTAGCACGAGCATCCTCAAATAGGAAGAGTGAAAAATAAAGAAAGAAAGAAAAAGAAAGAGAGTGGAAAAAAGAAAGACAAAAAAGAAAAGAAAATATGGAGAGAAAAAAGTTTGTGGGAGAGTTAGAGAGGATGCTCACAAGACTATTGTCCTTGTTGTCCCGGTATGGATGGCGTAAGATTGAGACATTAAGACCCTTTTTTATTTGTACATGCGGCATTGAGGTACCCCTTTGTGTTATTCTTGGTTAAAACAATATGTGAAAGGTCTATGATAATCTAAATTTGAGTAATATGAGGTGTGGTTATCTAAGTGTTGGGGCTTGAGGAAATACTTACTTATAATAAGTCAAACACATGAATCATAGGTTTCTCTGAAACAAATAGATACATGGTACCCCATCCTTATGAGTATAGTTGACATTAATTGCATATCTCAAAACCTTGTTTTATGCTCTCTTAACCTTTTTATTTTGTTGGAGGACTAGCACATATATTCCCTACTTACTTTCTTGTGTTCAAGAGTCAAGAGTATCAAAATAATCAAAAGAGAGGACAAAGGGTCTTCCAAACAATCTCTATAGGATTTTCCAAAGCATGCTTTATGACCCATAATACTTATCATTCATTTGCTTACAATGGTATTTACTATTATATGCATGCTTTGTAGAATGTAAGAGTTATCACTTTATGAGTTCATATTGCTTATTGTCATTCTTTATTGACTGAACCTTTTAATAATTTTCATGATTACTTAGAGGCAATATAATAAACTCCAAAGTTCATGTTAGTTTTACCACCTTTATGCTCGACGACGAGCATAGGTTAAGCTTGGGGATGTTGATGCATGTAACATACATACATGAACTTTGTACTTTATTAACAAGAATTCCCACATTTTTGCAACATATATGATGAAAATACCATGTTTACATTGATTTATATGGATTTACCAATGATCCCCTTTATTTGGGTTATAACTCTACAGAATAGAAAACCCTGTTTTGTGTATTTTCACTTTCAGAGATCTATACTGAGTCAAATTGAGCTAGGATTTCGGGGATGTCAAATTATCACCAGAAAAAGCAAGATGGGCTTTTGGAGCATACTTGGAGAGGCCTGAGGGCCAAAATAGGCCAGGTGGCATGCCCACCTCGCTAGGGCGCACCACCCCCTCTTTCAGCCATCGATCATCCAATTCACTTGATTCTTTCGAGAACCGACATATTTTGACCTAAAAACCACTATATATATATGACCCCCGAGGGTTCTCTGGAGGAGAGCGCCGCAGAAACACAAAAACGAAGGCTGCAACATAGAAGATTCAAGGGGTAACTCCGCCGGAGCCACCACCGGAGGCATCTGCACCTTCTCCAACATCTTCATAATCATAACCATGATCAAGGGGGAGAAGTCCACCTCCGGACTTCGGGTTGTGGCAGTAGCTTGATCTAATTCTCTCACGTTCTTCATAGTTTTTAGTGCCATATGAGCTGCCCAATATGATTATGGTCATATATGTAATACCTATGTGGTGGATCTTTATTCTATGATATTGTGCTATGAGATTTGACTCTACTGTATGTAAAATTTATTGATAGATGCATATTATGTACCCCGTTCTTAAGTATTGGTTCTGATCCAACTCGTATGCAAGAACGTGTATGGGGTGATGTGTGTGTTAGATGGAATAGCATGGTTTTAGTGATTGGATAGTGACAACAACTTCATGATCTATTATGGCTTTGCCTTTTCTTTTGCTATCTCACTAGGAATAAAGTGAATGCATGTGCTATGTTCGTCATGTGACAAAAGTGATGATCTTGTTTGTTAAAGGTAGCATATTTGATATTCAAACGTCATGTCAAAATACTTATGGTTATACTCTGTTAATTCTTAACACAAGATTGCATGAAGTTTTTCCTGTCTTTTGGAGTATAAGAGGATGTGCTGCATCATCTCTATGTTAGGACGTGATGCCCATATGAATGCATATCTTACACATGTTGAAGTTATATTCTTTATATCTCATTGATTAATTGTTATTGTCCACTACCACTTAAAAGAGAGAATTGTCAAGTGAACCCATGAACCCCGCTCAATTTTAATCATAAGAAACACCTTTCCATTACCTTTATCTTACTTTTTGTTTGCATCACTATTTTAGTCCGCAAATACAAAAATATTTAGTTATCTTATTTGCACTCAAAACCCCAAACCAAACAAACCTTTACAACTTTTACTTAGTTTACTTTACTTGTTTAGTTTAATTTACTCTAGTTACTACTTTATTTTACTTTTACTTACACGAAACCTTGTGTTTGAAAACCACACGGTGGAGTTGGGGACACAAGGCTTTTTTTGCAGGATTGTTAGAAGAAGAGAGGGAGAGATAACTCTTTACTTCATTCCCCGAGAGTTGGCTCAACTAACTTGAGTGTAACACTTTAGTTTGAGCTCTCTTATATAGGCATGGATTATTCTAGGGTTTATGATGTGCTCACAAGATCTCTTTAGGTATATATAGGTTAAGTATCCACTTAGCTAGCTTTGTTTGGATGGTTCCTACTTTATTTCTTAATGTCAAGAATGTGGTTCTATTCCTTTAAAGTTGTACTACCTCACCACTTCTCAACGAAATGGATTATATCCTAGGGTTTTAGCTCAAGTGTTGACATTGCGTCTCTAATAGATATATACTTCTCTCTTCTCTAGGGTCTGATGGGTATAAATTTGGATAGAGAAGAACATAATAAGTGGGAGCTTGATAAGAAAACTAGTGTTGATCTCCTTGTCATGAATTCAATAATTGAGTTGGAGATATACCCTGAAGATCATGGTAGAAACATTGATTTAGTTAAATACATGGAAAACATAATCAAGAATAGTTCTCAATTTTCTTGTTACTTGATTTGTAGTTAAATAGATATCCATATGTTATGGCAAGGAATACCATATTATGATCTTTTAGAATATCTAATAATTGATCCTTGCTTAATGTGTTGTTGTGTTGGTTTTTGTTCCATTTGATCTAACCCCTTAGATAAAATCACTTCTACCCAAAATAATGTTTTAGTAAGGATCACATTGAAGTTTATAGCGCTTGACTTGATGAGCTACATCAATTCCATCAATTCTATTGAAACTTCAGCTACTGTGACAAGTTTATTTGAAAGCGCGAAAATTCCCTGAATTTTCTTTGCACGAATGCAATGCACACATCTGTTTCCTCTCTTTTTGTAACCCAAAATCCTGGGACGTTACATTTTCTCTCCCTCTCCTCTCCCTCATGTGTGTGTTCCCAAAGTTTGGAATGTGCACAAGGGGCTGATAGTTCTCCACCATACGCATGTCGTTGCGCTGCTGAAATTGGTCCAGATCTTCTTCTTCCGCTGCTTTGCTGGACCGGATCCCAGGAGATGTCATTACACCGTGCGTGTGTAAAAGTGCGGGGGCGTTGGATATAGATCGATTCATCGTTCGTATTTCTATTCTACCTTTAGCTCAGTGTCGATGTACACCTTCATCGACAATGTTCATCGTGAACGTAATATTTTTTGGTGTTCAAAGGTATGAACACCATATCCCTCCGTTACCTTACATCTGCATAGAATAGAACTTGGCTATGTTATTGTGTTGGTAGGAAATTTTTTGTTTTCTGCTACGGAACCCTATAGGTTTATCAAAAACTTTTCTCAAGTTGCAATTCTTTTAACTATGCTACTACAAAAGGGACTCACTTTAAGTTTATTATGAATGCATTGTAGCTTTTAATCATCTTAAGCAAGCTCTTGTTGATGCTCTCACTATGAAACCACCCAAGTATGATGAATCTTTTGAATTGATATGTGAAGCTAGTCATAATTCCATAGCTGTAAGTTTGGGCCAACATGATATTGATGAGTTTAACATTATTCATTATGCAAGTAAAACTTCAAATGAAGCCCAAAGAAAATACCCTATGGTTGAGAAGGAATTATTTGTTGTAGTCTATGGATGTGATAAGTTTAGGTCCTACATTTAAGTTTCTAAAGTTAAAGTTCATACAGATCGCGAAGGCTTAAAAGAAATAATCACATGAAAAGATGTTAAGCCAAGGTTGATTCGCTGGATTTTGCTCTTGCAATAGTTTGAACTGCAGATGGTGGACCCCAGAAGAGGGAAAAGAAGAACTAAAGATCATAGAACTAAAGTTCGAAGATGACAAGCATGAAGAAATGCGAATATGTATTCCACTACGAATGGTACATTTTGAAAACTCACTAAAATATTTGATATATATACTCTTGGTGGCCTTAGAGAAGACACCGTGCTAATGCCAAACTAGACAAACACATTTAAGCTTTGGGATGAAAGCCGTCCACCGGACATCTCCCAATAGCTAAAGTTTGTTTTCCCTCTACATCAATACGTTATTTTAAGTTTTCTTTGTTCAAGTCCTTGTTTTTTTTTTGCTTTCTTATGCTTATATGAAGAAAATGAGCCATATATCGAGTTGGTACAGTGAGCCGGTATGATCAGGCCTGCCTTACCACCTCTCGTTAATATCCCATTATATTTTGTATGTTTTGACGATTCTTCATAAGAGTTGGTACGGTTAGTCCATACGGTCGACATTGAAAGTACTGGCGACCATTAAATCTTTTGTTGCCAGGAGGGCGAGCTCATGAAATCGGTACGGGAAGATGGTACGATCACTATTCCCGTACCTCGGCCCATAGAACTTTGTCTAACAAAACATTGGTCGGTTAACAAGAACCCATACGGGGCTAAGTTAAAAAGGTAAGATATCCTTTTATAAAAGAAACACTGTGAGAAGGAGCATGCGAAAGCAGTTGTGTACGCCAACACCGACATCCTTCTCCTGAAGAAGAAGACCGATACAAGACCAAGGGACAAGCATGAGGGAGGTACGTTTGAGAAGGCCAAGGTCTTCTCAGGATGTTCATCCCCAAAGAGGAGCCCGCTGAATCTTGAAGAAAGGATTGGTAAGCTTGAGCATAATCAGAGTAAATAATCCTCCCACTCGATAATGTGCATGAACGTCTTGGCAAACTTGAGCACAAATATGCACTTAATGCCATGTGCAAGGGGTTTGCTAATCATGTGAACAAGTTTGGTGCAGACATGCAGAAACAACTGCATGATTGTCTACCCTGAGGAGCGTAACAATTATATTTAGGAAGCACTCATTACGCATGATTGCTATCTTAGTCAGTGTTTGCCAAACCGCGATACCAAATAATCGCAAGGGATTATTTGATCCTCCCTCGCTTGTTTTTCAAGCAAGAAGGATTTTTAATACCTTGTAATCTTGATCTCTTTAATAGTTTTATTCCGAGCAATACTTAGATATTTTTGTGTGTTGCATATGATGGAAAGAACTCCCTGTGTACCAACTCGTTGGGACTCCAAGTGCAGAGTATTGTAGCAAGCTTCTTTTCCCAACAAGGGTGACTCGAGAGTTATATACCGAACTCTCAGGGAATTGGTAAGGGGTTGATTCTTCTTCTCCTCTTCTAGCAACCTACAAAGCAAAGTTTTTGTCATGTGTCCCCAACTTCACCGTGTGGTTGTCAAGCATAAGGTTTCGTATTAATAATATGAAATATAAATATAAATAAAGTAAAGTAAATCAAGTAAACTAGGCAAGCAAAAGATAAAAGCAATGAAAGGACGGTTGTTTTGGGGTTTTGTGTGTGTTTGCAAGTGAAGAAAGTATTTTTGTATTTTTGAAAAAATAAATAGAAGAGAATTTAAAGTGTGATAGTTGTGTTGGAAAGGTGACTTATGGTTTAAAATGGACCGGGTTCATGGGTTCACTTGTCTACTCTCGTTTTGGGTTGTAGTGGACACAAAAACTTCAGCAAATACATGCAAATAAATGCTATTGATCAAGGGGGGCTAGTCCACCTCTGGACTACGTGTTTGTGGCAGTACCTTGATCTATTTATCTCATGTTCTTCATAGTTCTTAGTGCCATATGAGCTGCCAAACATGATTATGGTCATATATGTAATACCTATTTGGTGGATCTTTATTCTATGATAAGATGCTATGAGATTTGACTATACTTTGTGTAAGATGTATTGATATATGCATATTATGTACCCCGTTCTTAAGTATTGGTTCCGATCCAACTTGTATGCAAGAATGTGTGTGGGGTGATGTGTGTGTTAGATGAAATAGCATGGTTTTAGTGATTGGATAGTGACAACAAATTCATGATCTATTATGGTTTTTCCTTTTCTTTTGCTATCTCACTAGGGATAAAGTGAATGCATGTGCTATGTTTGTCACGTGACAAAAGTGATGGTCTTGTTTGTTCAAGGTAGCATATTTGATATTCAAACATCATGTCAAAGTACTTATGGCTACACTATGTTAATTCTTAATACACGATTGTATGAAGTTTTTCCTGGTTTGTGGAGTATAAGAGAGATGTGTTGCATGCTATCTATGTTAGGACGTGATGACCATATGAATGCGTATCTTACATATGTTGAAGTTATTTTGTTTATATCTCATTGATGAATTGTTATTGTCCACTACAACTTAAAAGAAAGAATAGTCAAGTGAACCCATGAATCCCGGTACAATTTTTAATCATAAGAAACACCTTTCCATTTTTTGTATCTTACTTTTTATTTGTATCACTATTTTAATCCGAAAATAATAAAAACTAGTTATCTTATTTGCACTCGAAACCCCAAAACAAACAAACATTTACCGCTCTTACTTAGTTTACTTTACTTGTTTAGTTTACTTTACTCTAGTTACTACTTTACTTTACTTTTACTTACATGAAACCTTGTGGTTGACAACCATACGGTGGAGTTGGGGACACAAGGCTTTATTTGATTTTAAAGGATTGCTAGAAGAACAGAGGGAGAGATAATTCTTTACTCCATTCCCCGAGAGTTTGATATAACCCTCGAGTCACCCTTGTGGGGAAAATACTCTGCTGACACACACTACAAGAAAAGTTCTGATAGACAACGTCCCAAAATCGTCCGCTAAGGGGTATTTTCGTCGCCTATGGGCCTAACCCGACGATATGGGTTCTGTGGTCTAAAATGCGCCAGGCAAAGTCCTAAGACGATTTTTTCGGTCCGTCGCGCTTGGGCGCCCTTCCGCCACGGAAAATCGGACCGTTGCAGAAATGTTTCCGGGAGCCCGTTGACTGCTGATGTCATGCAAACTGACACGTGGCAGACGCCGTTAACTGGCAGTTAACGGCGTTAACCGGCTGAAACCCCGTGGTAGATGGTAGGCCCACACGAGGCCTGCCACGTCTTAAGCGGGTCGGGCCAGCTGACTTAGTTTGACCGGTCAACTATATAGCTGGGCTGGTCCATTAGTTACGTGGTTCGGGCCTAACCTCTAAGGTTGACTGGTCAAAACTAAAATGGGCCGGCCCACTAAGCATGTGGGCCGGGCCGAAAGCACTCGTTTGACCGGTCAACAGGGAAAAGGGCCGGCCCACAAGACATGCGGGACCCACTTTCCTGTTATCGGGCCGGCCCATTTACCAAGTGGGGTCCACCTTAAAGCAAGTGGGCCGGCCCAAAAATTTATTGGGCCGGCCCAATTAGCATGTGGGTCCCACTTTCCTGCTATCGGGCCGGCCCATTTTGTACGTGGGGTCCACAATAGATCAAATGGGCTGGCCCAACAACCCAGTGGGCCGGGCCAAAAACACAAGTGGGTCCCACATTCTCGTTAAAGGGCCGGCCCATTTAGAATGTGGGGTCCACCATATAGCAAGTGGGCCGGCCCAACAAGATAGTGGGCCGGCCCAAAACGCATGTGGGTCCCACTTTCCTGTTAAAGGGCCGGCCCATTTAGTATGTGGGGTCCACCATATAGCAAGTGGGCCGGCCCAACAAGATAGTGGGCCGGGCCAAAAACACAGGTGGGTCCCACTTTCCTGTTAAAGGGCCGGCCCAATTAGTATGTGGGGTCCACCATATAGCAAGTGGGCCGGCCCAACAAGATAGTGGGCCGGGCCAAAACACAGGTGGGTCCCTTTTGCCTGTTAAAGGACAGGCCCGCTGAGTATGTGGGGTCCACCATATAGCAAGTGGGCTGGCCCAACAAGATAGTGGGCTGGCCCAACAAGATAGTGGGCCGGCCCAATAATCAGGTGGGCCCACTATCGTGTTAACGGGCCGGCCCAATAAGTAAGTCAGCCGGCCCAAAATGAAAGTGGGTCCCACACTACTGTTAATGGGCCGGCCCAATCGTTATAGGGCCCCGGTTGTTTGACTAGTCAACTTGCATTAAATTTCATGAGCCTAAAATCTGATATCAATGATACATAAAATTACATACACAAATAAAATAACTAGGAAAATTACAAGGCAATTAATGTGCCCAAATAAAAAAATTACATAGAATCATTGAGGACTTCTATTAGCATCATCAATAACACGTTGACATTTGGCAATCGCCTTGATTGAATCTTGTGTACTCTTGGTCAACATATCAGCTACAGACCTTAAAGCAGCAATACCATGTCTTTTATAAAGTACAGACCTTGAGATGTTTATTGTTTGATGAAAGGAATGGTCTAGGTTGACGGCTATGAGAGGATGCATCGAAGAAAGATCGAACTTTTTGTGGGCCTCTCTTCTAATGAAGATTGCTTCATCGAACCGCATTCGATAATAATGCAAAAAGAGTTAAACGATGAACTATCCAAACATGTATTAAGCATTGTCGATATGAGATAGTCACAAGTACTAAGCGCGACTTACATTATATCGTTGCATAGGCTCACCCCGGAACCTTTTTTGCGCTCTATCTTCTACTAAGGACTTCTTCATTACAACTGCATTCTAGTAATATTGCAAACATAGTTACAACAGTGAACTATTCAAATATTTATTATGCAATGTAGATATAAAGATAATAACAAGTTGCATAAATAAGACAATGTATGAAACTTGTACTAAGCAGACTTACATCATAATGTTGCACAGGGTCGCTTTGGCGACTATCTTCTAATGATGACTGCTTCACTAAAAATGCATTCAGTAATATTGCAAAAATAGTTACAACAAATAACTATTCAAACATGTATTACGCAATGTAGAGATCGGATAACAGCATGTAGCAAAACATACCGGTCGTCGTAGGTCCTTCTCTTGCGTGCACTAGTCGTGGTCGACATGCCTCGTCATTTTAGGTTCAGCCATCAAGTGAAATGCTAATCCTCCCGCTCCATTGTTCTTAATCCGTGTTTAGATATCACATTTAAGACCAAGTCAGCCTGGTTTCAAATAACAAAAAACTTGAGCTGCCAAATGAATAAGCCAATATTTACCGGATATCGATTAAAACCAACTAGATGTTGCTTTGCATGAGATACGAATTTCGGACATTCAGATTTAGAGTAGGGTAATGCCAAGGTTTTCCACATAAAGTAACCGGCATTAAGAATGACCAAATGTCGGGTTGAAATCACCTTCGCAGCTTGCTCCAAGACAAGCATATCAAATAGGCGTAAACATAGTAAAGCATGGATGGCATTGCTATGGCAGGGTTCCAAGTGTTAATCTCTTGCATAAGGAACAATGCATATAGGTTATAGATAATAACGGAAGTAAACTGACAAAGTTACCAACCAAGAACTCAGATTCCAACCTTCCCTAGCGTCCCCGCTGTTAATGTTGGATATTCTAATAAGTGGTTCGCATGATCAATCCCTAGGAAAAATAACATTGACAAGTTAGTCTACGATAATAAAAAGACCAGACATGCACGCAAACAATAACTATACAAGCTGTGCGACAGGAGCATTCATGGAAAAAATAGCTATAAGCTAAAGACGAGGTATAAGAGCAAGCAGATTGGAAATGCACATAGCATGATTATAAAAGCAGTGTGAGAATAGCAGACACGAGAAAACAGCTAGCGGCTAGCGGTGAGCTAATGACGTGGTATAAGAACAACCAGATTGGAAATGCCCATAGCATGACTATAAAAGGAATAGCATGCAGTACAAAAACAGTTGGCAGCAAATGAATGGGTATAAGGCTATAAATATGTGGATGCACACAAGTGTCGGTAGAATGAACGAGATGGTAGCGACCGGATAATGCTTTGGTACTCGTACAATATTTAAACGAACTTCATGCGAAGTAACACATCAAGAAATTTAATGGCATATGAGATCTGCAAATAACTACACAAAACATGGCTAAAGAAACACCGCGATCTAACGGGCCAGCGTACTAACCAAGCTGCGGCGGGGTGGACGGGGGCGGCAACTTCCATTCCAGCGGTGGCGAACGCGGGAGACGATGAGTCGACCCTGTTTCAGTAGAAGCGGGCGTTAGTGAAGCAGATCTGTTTTGGCTGGTGACAAGGGATTAACTTATCAATGCCTAT
>NC_061513.1:245897903-245933133 GCF_022539505.1 Lolium rigidum | reverse complement strand
ATCTCGGCACCCTGCAGGCCACCTCCTCCGTGCCATCGTTGTAGAGCTCCGTAGAAAAATTTAATCCTACCTGTGTATTGCCCCTGTATCAGTGTCATGGCCCCACTTGTTATTCGATATACCGAAGCCCCACTCGTTCGCATTTTGGTCAGGGATACGACGGTGCTTACGGTCAAACAAAGATGAATGGTCTGACATGTCTTTGCGGGCTCTACGTGGCCCCACTAGTCAGCAGATAACAGTCAAAGTAGTTGACCCGTCGGACAACCGACTGTTCCAGCACTTGTGAGGGTTTCAGACAAGGGCTTGGGAAAACCCGAGGAAAAACTAAGCGGCTGGGGAAAACTGAGCACAACTAAGGACCCGAGGGCACGAAAATAGAAATCCCTTGAAGTTAAATCTTCTCTTTGATTTATTTTATGCCATCTCATGCGTCGTTCAAAAGCATGTCTAGTTCCTGGCACGACAATTAATAAATAAAAGAAGGGAGGAAGAAAATGAAGAAGGAGATAGAAAGAAAAGGAAGGCAAAAGAACAAAGAGAAAGGAAAGAAAGAGAAAATGTGCCATGAATGAGTAGACATGCTTACATCAGTGAGAGAGACTAAAAGTGAACGTGCAAGTTCAAAAATTCAAGGAAGTCACATGTTGTTCTAAAAAGGTTTGATGAACACCCATCATACTTACGTGATTGAAACTTATGAACCACACTATAATATTTTATCCAATATGCAAGTCTCCTGTGAAAAGATGTGGAAGTCTTTTGAACCATTTGATTCATATGTGTGAGGTAGAATCCAAGATTATTCATATGTTTGATGAAGTAACTACTTGATGTTTTGCTCTCGTTTATTTAATTTATTGACTAGCAACTCATGAACAAGTTGACCCTATTCACTCAAGTTGCTACCTTGCTCAAGGATGAGCAAGAGTCTAAGCTTGGGGATGTTGATGAGCGCAAAAATAAACATGTTTTATAGAACCTAAATGCATGAGTAGTGACAAGAGTTAATCTCGGTAATGTCCATTGTTATGAACTAGGGTTTTTAGGAAAAAGGGGGGGACACTGGTGTTTTTGTCGATTGGTCAGACAAACAAAGTATCCGACGTATATTAATGGTGGGCAAAGTCAACAGAACAACTAGGGTTACAAGGATTCTGCTATGAAACAAATATTGCGTGCTTTCCCTGGTGTCTCCTCATAGCCTTTATATAGTAGGCTAGGTCCTAGAGGATAACCAGGGCCGGTTACAATTTACAATGTCAGCTTCCCTTTACACACTATTACTTTGCCTATTTTATCTAGTTCTTGGGCTTCAGATGCTCCTGGGCTTCATATACTCCTTCCTGGATTCATTCCAGGGATAGTGATCATGAGGACCCAACAAGATATCCCCATGTCAAGTAGTGTTAGGATTTCGTATTTTACCGCGTTGGCGTGGACCTATTCTATTTGTTTCGGGTAATCTTACAAATAAAGAGGAGGATTTGCAACCAATGCAAAAGGAGACCAATTCTAGGTGAAACAATGATAATTTGAAGCAATAAGGACATTTCAACAATGAACCAAACCGAGCCAAGGCAAAATTAGCAAAGATATGATTCCAGAGGCTTTAACAACAAGTGGTAAAGTCAGGCCCGCCCATACCGCCTGGCCGTACCACCCGTCGTTAACACTGCCTCATCAAATATAATCCGTCTGTGTAGTCAGATCTGAAAATGAGACATGGAGCCAACAAAAAACCACGAAACCTGACCTATGGGAGGGATCCGGAGGGGGAACTCGCAAGAAGGGATCCATCATCACCGTTGTTGGGATCATTGGAGGCCAAGGAATCAATCTTCATCACCATCATCATTGGGATCTTGTTGTGATCCTTAACCTTGAGTTGGATTTGTACTTGTATCCATTCGATCTTCCATTTTTTTTCCATTCATAGATTCATGATGATGTTATTTGCCTCCACGTGTGAGTAGATCCATTTGTTCTTGGGAGATGGAGAAACCCTAGACAAATTATGAAATGAAATAAAGTCTGTTGATTGTCTATTAGTTATGAAGTGTGCCGGTTCTTATCAACGATGTTGTGTGTTGTCTACGTGACTTTAGTAAGAATAATCATTGCGTATGGTTGGTGGTACGTGGATGTACATGTGACAACAATCCGCCGCCTATGTCAATCATGTGTACACGAGAATAACAAGGACCAATACCTATGACCATGACCATGGGGAGACACTTAATTACCGGACCTAGCAAGACATGAGAACTGAAAAGGTAGTGGCCATGAGGGATGTGAAAAAGGTGCTTCCGAGAATCATCCATCCGAGGACCTTGCCACACACAGACATATATGAAAGACAAAACCAATATTCCTAATCTCAGGCTAGTGGTGGATCCGCAACTCCCCGTGAATATTTTACCCTTATTGAGTCTCATATACTTTACTACCATCTACTTAGTATCGTGTACTTTAGTCATTCATTTACTTTATTCACAAATTTTCAGAATAACCATTATTACTTTGATTTGGATTTAACGAACTTGCATGTGCCTCTAATTAAATGTAACAAGAGGCAATTAAACCTTTAATAATCAAGCTTCACCGTTGATTCGATACTGTTACTTTTGAAAACTAGTTGCACGCGATGTGTGACCTTGCAGATATCACTCCTCACCCCCTTCTCTATCTCTCTCCATTTTTGTGTTATTATTTTATTCAAATAGAAAATGCCATGTGGTTGTTACCCGTTGGTCGAATTTCGCACTCAACATTCTTTTTTTCTGTGATTTTTTGCACCGAAGTCAAGAATGCATGCAACCAAAAAACAAAAAAAAACATTAACACATGTCAAAAAATTAACAAAATGATACAAAAAATTGGTAGTTGTACTGATAAACATCTACAATAAAAACTAAAAATGGTGGAGGAACCAGGCCCGGGTCAGTTGGTTAGTGGCGCGTGGCCGCTTCACACCGAGCCCGCCGCCCGGGATCGATCCCTAGATTTCGTAGTATGTATATTATTTTCTATTAGTACAAGATATTACGTGGACACTACTCAATGATCGAGTGTTTGCGCACTATATTTCCTTTTTGTTTTATTTTTTTGTATATTTGTTGTGCATACTTAGATCCAACAAAGAGCAGCAAATGCAAATTTTACAAACAAAACATATCACGTTGATGTGGCACCAAGCGCACATGAGCCATGCCTCCTCCTTAGACAGTTGGACACACTGGTGTCCACAGTCAGATAGCACAGCCGATCACACCTTCCTCCCTTCCCCTTTTTCTCTCCTCCATCACCACCCCTCCGCTGCGTCCATCCTCTTTCTCTCCCTCCCTCCCTCCCCACCCTCTCCCTCTCTCCGTCCATCCCGCTGCCCCCACAAAACCCTAGAGCACCTACCTTTCCCCACCACCAGTTCTCAAATTCTGACCGGAGCCGCCAGCCGTCCTACCCTGGAAGCTCGCCCTCGCCCCGCCACGGCGCGATCTACTCCCCGGCGGTCCTGACGTCGCTCGCCGTGGACCGGACAGGCAGCGGCGCGAGGCGATTCCTCTTTCCTCCCAGGTAGGTCTGATCTACCCGATCCCGTCTCCCTTAATCCCTTCTCTTTTTTTGGTGGATCTGGTGAGGGCGGGGGCTCCGTCGTTTTCACGCCCAATCTCTCCCTTTTATTTCCTCCGGCCAAATCTTTCCGTTTCTTCCCTTCTTTCCTTGCTAGATTTACGCCGGTCCGGTGGGTAAAAAAAAATCCCCCATGGATTAAATCCGTCTTTGGACATACTCATATGTTCATTCTCGATTTAATGATTTCATGGTTGCAAAGGTTTCATCTTTTTGTGCTACTATGCCTAGTTTCGCTTGCGTGGTCCAGCAAGTTTTCCGAAGCGGATCTGCTCCTTCCCTCTCCCTCCCGTCCAAAGATCGGCGCTTTTTTTTCGCTAGGTTTCACGGCTATCATTTCATGGATCTCGGCGACGAGCCTTGCAGCCAGCAGGCCGAGAGCGGTGGGGAAGAGAGAGAAGGGCTCTACTGTTTGCCTTGCTTGCTTTTTTGTCTGTGTGGGGTCTTGTCAGTATATCCAGCTGTGCATGGGCCTCTCGGGACTCGAGCTCCAACTCTTGCTACCTTGTGGCCGCGCCCGCGCGCGTCTATATTTCATGTCCCCAAAAAAAGTAAAGCTTGGAGTTTTCAGTCTGTAGCGAGGTCGACTCGGAGGAGTGCACAGCTTTGCTTCCTTGGCCGCGTCTTCTTTGCAACAAACGCGCACCTATTTTTACCTAGGCCGTATATTTGGCAAGGAACGCTCGCGTACATCAGTAGTAGCTGCATGCGTGTTTGGTTGCGTATCCGCCGAGGGTCCATACGTTACTTGCTGTAGAGTTGCACTCATTAATTGTAATAGCTTTGCTTCGGCTGGCTTCGGTCTGTAGTGTTTACTGAAGTTGCTTCGTCGTCTTATATTCCATGAGCTGGCTGGATGTCTTTGCTTGCATGGGTGGACCTGACGTTGTGTTTATTCCTTCTTTCTTTCAGGTTTTCAACCTTGGTGCTATCTTTCTGTTGAGATGAGTATTCAGAGTTTGATCCAAGACACAACGTACTTCGGCGTTTGAGGTGCTTCTTCCTGTTCTCTACATATATTCCATGAGCTCACAGTGCCTTCCCTTCCATGCGTGTGGACCTGAGATTTGTGTTTTCCCTTCTTTGTTTCAGGCTGTCTACCTAGCTAGCTATCTGACGTGAGATGCACATAACAGACTTCTGCATGATTCAATATGCCTGCTCCGGTGTTTGAGGTGCTCCATTCTGTTGCAAGACCGTCGTTGGGTTGACCTGCAGGAAGGGTGTGCTGTGCTGTGCAAGTTGCAAATGGAAGTGGTTGCAGGAGAGGAGAGTGATGGAGGTGGTGGTACGGGTAGTAATCCTCCTGGAGGAGCCACTGCTGCACCAGCGGAACTACTGAAGCGTCTGGATGCAGTAGTTGCTGAAACTGGTGGCACATCAGCAGATGAGCAGCCATGCGAGCATTTCTCCATAAGGTAATCTTCTTGGTGTTCAGATGCTTGCACGTATTAACTGTCCTATCATGCCATATAGCACTGTTTGACACGTCAGCATACATACACTTTGCACACTCACCTCTTACATGGTTATCATCTATACATGGCTGTCTATTTATATGTAAGCAGATGAGTCCACTAATTCAATATTTAGTCATGTGCATTCCATTAATCTCGGTAATTAGCATTGTTTTTTTTTAAGTTATACTTTTGGTGTTTCATTTATCCTGTGTACTCTATTGTCCACTAAAGTCTTGTGTATGGATGCATTTAAGCACATGATCATCAGTGTTACACAAATGCATGTTTCTGTAAGTCTCTGTGTTGAATAATTACTGTGTTTTTTCTTCACATTTTTTTTTCTGTGGGTGCATGCATTATTCTGGAATTGATTTGTATCTGTGCATCTGACATTTTCATAGAACCAGCTGATGAGTGAAAATAAACCTAGAAAATTTGCATTTTCCATGAACTTTCTTCCCATCTTTCTTATGCCTTGGTCCAGTACTAAACTTGTTGTAAGATTTGCATCTAATGGGGTGGTTAGAAGCTCAAATATATTGCCTCTCCAAATTTGCATTTTGTTCGAAGGCTTCCCTTTCTAGTCATTTTAGTGCCAAGAGTTTCTGGAGTTCATATTTGAAATACATTCATCCTTTCAGGTTACTACATCTAATTAACATGTCCGTCATTAGTCAACTCCTTTTTGCTGATATATTAGCTTTGCCTCACTAATATGTTTGCCCCACTGTGCTGCCATGTGTTTTTTCAGAAACAAGGCAACCTTTTCTTGTTGATGAGAAAACCAGTTGCATTCTAGCTAGCTGGCTTTAAAGTTTTCCATCTCTCTTTCCTTCAATGGACATGTACACATGCATGTCTTATGGTGCTACCTCTTCTTTAATAGTACACCCATGGCCTAATTCTATGTGATATTATTCACTTTGGTCCCATTTTAATATTACCATTAGTACACTTAATTATTTTCATATGCATCAATAGTTCATTCGTATACCAATTATAGTCATCATATTTATGACTTCATGTGTGCTTATGTACACTATACAAATTAAATTACAGATATATCAGTGTACGTCTTTCACATATCCTCACATCAGAAAATGTTACTTTTTTCAATTGTGTTAGTTACGCATATCAGTAAATACCCCTTTGCCTGAACAATGTTTCTGGTACAAGCTCTGAATGAATATCTCTTCACTTGGTACAAATTAAATTAAAGATTTATCAGTGGACGTCTTTCACATATTCTCACATCAGAACATGTTACTTTTTTCAATTGTGTTAGTTACGCATGTCAGTAAATACCCCTTTGCCTGAACAACAATGTTTCTGGTACAAGCTATGAATGAATATCTCTACACTTGCTGTTGAAGTAGTTCTGCCTATATAAGTTCAGAGAGGAATTTTCTGAGATGGGGTTAACCTACATTCTCACTTCTTTTAGTATTCTCGCTGTACTCAAATTTCTGATAAGTTATCTCACATTTTAGTACTATAGTTATATCACATACATTTTGCTATTCTTCTTATTTTTGTATGAGCTACACACTTTTCCTCCAATTATTTTTCTGTGACATTGTGTAATGTTGTAGTGTACCTGTGATTTTCCGTAGATTTTATTTTAGGTACAGTTTTGTAATGTCAAAAAATAACATCCAATGCTAGTGGTGTATAGGTACACCCAGCTCAATTACAACTTTCTAATGAGCTTATCCTCTGTATTCATTGAAGCAAACAATGTGCTATTGCATATGATGTGCATCTTATTGGTGATTATTATTTTTATGCCAGAGGGTTTGTGGCTCTTCGGAAGATGGATGCAAAGTTTTGCTCTCTGTCTCAGATTTTTAGTGGTCAGCAACAGTTTGACGAACGCCATAACAGTTCATACCCTTTTTTGGTGTCAATGTTTCGACGATGGGATTGCTCAAAGTGCATGGGCAAGACCAAACTCTCAGATGATGTGACATCTAGAACTGTTTCTATGGGGAAGAATGTCTCAAGGGACGGTTGCTCCATTAGATTTGTTCGGAGTACTAAAGTGCCTATTAGTGTTGATTTCAAAAGCTTATTTCCTTGCACACAACAAATAGCTCAAGGGAAGAATGCTGATAGATCAACACTTTTGAAGACTACCCCAGAAAGCAATTCCAAATGCAACTCACCTTATGAGGCGAACACTGATCCACCCATGAAAGGTATGGTAGAGCTTGATAAATTTCTAAATAAGATTTCTGGTATAAACTTAGCTAACGTAGCTGTTGTATTCTCAGATTTACAGGGTTCTTCCAGTAATCAAGCTACACCCGCCAATCTGTCAGATAATGCTTCTGCTGGTATCATGACTTTGCTTGAAGATTCCCAGATTAGAGCAAATAGAGAAGGAAATGGCATCACAATCCCATCCAGTCCAAAACTTACTGAAGCAACTATGAAGCGCAATGCAGAAGACACTAAAAAAAACAAGGAGGTTCTGAATGTTGACCTCACTCCCAATGTTCCTAAACCAATAGATGGACAGAACGGTGATCAGGTCTGCAACAGTGGTCCATGTGAAGAAGCAGCTCCAAAAAGAATTGTTAGATCAACTTGTAAGAACAACAAAGGCAAACCTACTGCACAGGTTGGCAGTTCAGATGTGAAAATAGGTCGGAGAAAGCAAATAAAGCTTCGACTGCTATCAGAAATTATCAATACTGATCCAGCAGGGGGTTCTAGAACTGATATTGAAGTTAATGCTGGAAAAGTTGCTGATCCCTGTGAGGATGATAGGAGTACAGATGATGATGTTTCTGTTAGCCATCAGGCAGTGGGAGAAATCAGTTTGGCAAAAGAGAAAGAGGTTGTAGATGATGAATCTTCCCTGATGAACTGGATGAAGAGAATTCCTAAGAAATCAAGAACTGCGAAGAAAGATTTAGAACAAAAGGATTTCGATTCTTCTGCTTCAAAATCTACTGCAGATTTATTTGCCTCAAAGGATACGCATCATGATTTTCTATCCTCGGGTTGGAAATTGAGCAAGAAAAACGGCCTTCGTACTATCAGTACTCAGCAAGGTGATGAAAGTGTTCAGAATAATAATAATCTAGAGAGAAATACACAAAGCGCAGATGACATGAGCCAAATGGAAGCTGATAACTCCATTGATAGGTCCTTATTTAAGAAAAAAACCATTAGTTTGAGTAAGAGGAAAAGGCCATCAACTGCAAATGTCCAGCATGATGGTGTTCTTCCTGTTAGCCGACAGGCGGTTGGAGTAATCTCGTCAAAAACTGCTAAGAAGAAGAGAAAGTACAAAGGAGCTGATGTTGTAGATG
The DNA here is from genome assembly GCF_022539505.1 of Lolium rigidum. NCBI lineage: Eukaryota > Viridiplantae > Streptophyta > Magnoliopsida > Poales > Poaceae > Lolium > Lolium rigidum. The sequence continues at coordinate 245,924,720 of NC_061513.1, read as the reverse complement.
ATGAGGGATCTTCACTTATGAACTGGATGAAAAAGATTCCCAAGAGATTAAGAACTGAGAAAAGGGATATAGAACACAAGGATTTTGATTCTTCTGCTGCTAATTCAGAGTATACTGTGGATAAGGTTGCTGCTAAAGATGTCCACAACGGTTTTGTATCGTCAGTTCAGAAACTGTGCCAGGAAAAAATACTGTTTGCTACCAGTACTGGGGATGGGGAAGGTGATGAAAATAGTCAGAACAATAATCTGGAGAGAAGTGTGCATAACACAGATGGCCCAGATGGTATATGCCAAATGGAATCTGAGAAATGTATACAGAGGTCCTTGTCAAAGGTTAAAAAGGTGAGTTTGAGTAAGAGGAACATTCCTTCAACTGTCGATGCCCAACATGGCGATCTAAACACTGAAAACAATACTGGAAAGACATCTATACTCAGGACAGATGATCAATGCCAAATGGAATCCAGAAACCCTGTGCAGCAGCGCCTGGCAAAGGTGAGAACTAAGAACCCTCATTTTGTTCTATTTAAATTAGTAAAATCATTTTACCAGAAGGACATAAAAACCTCCTATAGAACTATGACAAGCAAGATGAATACATGCTTGATGTACCCCCCTCCACCTCTCGTTTGTGATTTCATGATCTTAGGTTAATATGAATTTTCCAATCTTCACTCCACATAATTTATTAATTATTTGCAATGGTGCAATATTTGTGTCAATGCAATGAAAATAGTGCTTCTCTGCTAAATATTTTAAAATATTAATGTTTTGCCTCATTTATCTTCTCAGGTTTCTCCAGTTAAGCGTGGTATCCGAAATGTGACCGCTCTTGAGCAGAAGATACCTAAGAAGAGAAAGAAACAAAAGCAACAACTGATGTATGAAAAACAGGCCATAATTGATGACATCCCAATGGACATTGTTGAACTGCTTCTGAGAAATCAGGATAAGAGACCGCTGATAACTGAGACTGATTCTTCTGATATTAGTCATGATAAATCCAAGATAGTGGAAGATGAAGATTGTACTGTAATAGCTGCCGAGGATGGTCCAGATTTTGCATCAAATGTGATTGACACTACTTCCCAGAAGAAGCCTTTGGCACCAGATAGTTACCAGAAAGCATCACGGGATAGTGTAGCACCTACAACACAGGTTACCAATATGCATGCTTTGAGATTACAGACTCCTGGTTATTTAAAGCCTACTCAGGAACCACAGAGCACGGGAGAATTAGTTACTATTGCTGCGACCTCGCCACTATTATCACAGCATAAGGATCAGTCTATTGCTGAAGCGCCAGCTGACTGCCGGAGCCATAAGGGAGAAAAGAAGTTGACGTGGGATTCTTTCGAGGCAGCTCCAAGGGATTCATCAACCTCAACATGTCGTGCTCAGTTCAGATCTAGCACTAATGCAGTTGATTTAACTTCGAATCATGTGGCCGGAGCTTCTAATAATTACCATCCCACTCACCAGCTAGTAATTTCGTCATCTGACCACTATACAGACAGAGCAGTTAACCCAGTCCAGGCAAGAAGTTTTCCAAGTGCAATGCCAACCATGGAAGATGGTAACTTGTATGATCTAAGAAATGCTGGACAATCAGGTTTTTATCCAAGGGAAACCATGCCTGCGACTCATCTCCTGAGACTGACCGATCCACAAATGTTAGCCAGCTTTCCAAACTATGAAGGGTCTAGCAGGAACCAGATGGAATTTCAACTTCGGAATTCATACTATGCACATAATCAGTACATGGGATCAGCTGGCACATCGTACGGAGCACAAAATCAGTACATGAGATCAGCTAGCACATCGTATGGAAGTAACCTGAATGGGAGTAATGTAAATGGCATAGGATCAGCTAGCACATCGTATGGAGCACACAATCAGTACTTAAGATCAGCTAGCCAGTCATATGGGAGTCACCTAAATGGCATAGGATCAGCTAGCGCATCGTATGGAAGTAACCTATATGGAAAGGTTCCATTGACATTGGAAGATTTATCCCGGCCTGGGTTCCAGGAAAATTTGCACAAACCGTTACGCCCACTTCCTAGGGTTGGTGTGCTCAGCTCCTTGTTGCAGAAGGAAATTGCAAATTTGCCGGAGAGCTGTGGGACACAGTATGGTTACAGAATAGGGGCGTCAAAAGGGATGACATCATCGTTTGATATACATAGAAGGGAAAATGTTGAGGCCTTGAACGCAGGAATGTATTCAGCAACATGGAATGTGCTGCAGTTGGGTTCTGCTAGTTCCAGTCCAGGATTTTCTTCAGTGAGGAATGGTACAGCTAAATCTTTGACAAGAGATCAAGGGAGAATGACCAGTCCCTTGGATAGGCTCGTAAGACAGGATATCTGTGTAACCAACAGAAACCCAACTGATTTTACTACAATTAGTGATGACAATGAGTTTTTAAGGGAGGATATATGAAGCAGACAGCCGGTGTGCATACATTCCAAGACATTTACAATGTTACAAGGTAAAGCACACTATTTTCTTGTAAAAAGATCACCTTGATGGAAATGATCGACTACTTACTAGTAATTGATGTTGCGTGCAGGCTCCTTGTAAGATATGGAAGCTCCCTTTTCTGGATGGAAAGATTACAGTTACCATGGGCTCTCAAATTGCAGCCCCCAGCTTATGTATGTAATGTAATAGGCGAAGAAGAATTACCCTCCCGAGGTCGTGTGTAAGCCGGTGAACTATCCTGACCTCGCGCTTGTTTTGTACAAGAGAGAATGTGTCGGCTTTTGTTCGTAGTGTGGCTTGCATGTTGTGTGATTAGCACAAGTTTTTTTTTTTTACCAAATGTTGCGACAGATTCAATGGATGGTTGGTTAGTGGTAATGTCAGCAGGTTAGTTCTAGCTGCCAGATGTTGTAAACCACCAAGTTATGGTTCACCAGTGGTAGTATTGGCATAAAATTAGTAATAGCTGCCAGATGTTGTAAACTACCAAACTGCTGGTGTTTCACTTTTACAGATGGTGCAGTACTGAGGAAAATTATCCTTTTATGCATGTCTTGATCATGTAATGTTCATGTTCCTTCTCATGTTAGTAAATAGCCTAAAGAATCTTTGAGTATTTCGATGGAAATTTATAATAGAAGCTGCTGTCTAGGTATCATATCAAGAAACCTTAGCCACGACCAAACACAGTTGCTTCAATGATTTCTTTTCATTTCATATAGTTTTACATATTACCTTAGGAACACAAGTAGGCGCCACAGTGCACAAGAGTTGTATAGTTCTAGCTGCTAGCGATGAGATACTTCTGCCATCACCTTCTGTCCCATTTTTTTGACACAGCCATGGACCATCTGAACATAACATTGCGCAAAGGCCTTCAAAATGTTCTTCTTGGCTTACACGAAACAAGCTCTTCCGCAAAAGTACCGCCTACAAAAACGAAGTGGAAGTGTAAATTGGAAATTGAAATGCCCAGGCGGAGAAGTTGAGGCCGAACAAAACAAAACAATTGGTGATTGGTTCGAACAGATGATCGTAAACGGGAATCATACCTTACAGACCGACCGGCTCCTGTCCGAGTTTCCTTGCGGGCTATCTCCTTGTGCCTCCGAGGTTGAAGAACTGCTTTGATGGCAGTGTCGAAAACAGCCTTGATGTTCTATCAACAATCATCAAGGGGAGAAGACAATGTGTTTTAGTCTTGTTAGCCCACACAAACTCTTGAAACCCCAAGGCTTTCATTCACTGGATGCAGCAGAAAACATACCCTTTGTGTCTTGGAGCTGCATTCCACGTAGGCCACCGCCCCTATTTGCTTCCTGAGCTCCTCTCCCTAACATTTACAGAGTTAGTTCGTACTTTTATAGCTGGAAAATGTCGAGCTGGTTGCTGTCATCTGAGTGTGAAAGACACAAACCTGCTCAGCTGTTATAATGGACTCAGTTGGATGATCAGCAAGATAAGCTCTATCTTCTCGGAGATCTGCACATTCATTTGGGAAGTTGATTGTACAACAACACCAGCCAGAGATATCATAAATTGCAAAATTGATATGTGGATTTAAGCAGCATCAAACTAAAAAATCTAGAAAAAATGTCAAGAACATACCCAACTTGGTTCCAACAAGAAGTACAGGAATGCCGGGCGCGTAGCGGCGAAGCTCAGGCATCCACTGCTTGGAAGAAATTAAAGTCAGGTCATTAGTTATGCAATTGATTTATAAGATTAAAAAAAGAAGAAGAAGAGGCAAATAGGAGTGTAATGTGAGTGAGTGAGTGCCTTCTTGTGCACATTCTCATAGCTTGCTCTGCTGGTGAGGGAGAAGGAGAGGATGAAGACATCAGCTCCCCTGTAGCTCAGAGGCCTCAGCCTGCTGTAGTCCTCTTGACCAGCGGTGTCCCAGAGGCCGAGGTTTACGATGCTCCCGTCCACCGATACGTTGGCGCTGAAGTTGTCGAACACGGTGGGGATGTAGTCCTGCATCGATCCATTATCAGGAGCAACGGTTTTATCAGAACCAGATCAAACCGGCCGGGGAGGTGAAGAAGATAGGGTGGAGATGGCACTCAACGGTGGGGAACTTGTTGCAGGTGTAGCAGATGAGCATGCAGGTCTTGCCCACGGCGCCGTCGCCCACCGCCACGCACTTGATGAACCGGCTCACCGCCGCTGTTCCGCCGTTCATCTCTTCTTCTTCTTCCTCCTAAGCTTCACCGCTCCCTCTCTCTGCTCTTCGGTGGAAAGCACTGCTACAGAACATCAGTGCAGTGGGTGGGTCTCTGAAGGATCTTTTCACTGCCGCATTTGAAATCGGGCTGCCGTGGCAAGATTCCGCTTTTAATGGTAAACCAACTGCGGTGCACGTGGTTACCCGTATCTGACCGAAACCTGATTTGTTTTCAGGTTTGAATCTCCCATCACCCACGCACTACTCACTCCGTTTCATAATTATTTTAAATTTATACTAAAACAACCATAAAATTATGGAAATGAGGGAGCAGAATACAGGCAGAGCAATAGTACTAGTTGTAGTCTACTAGGAGCATCTCCACCGCTGCCCCCCCAAAAGAGGTCGGCAGATGAAGGCATTGGGGGTGCCGGCAGAATTTGGTGCCGGATTGAGGGATGACTCCTCCCACCGGCTGCCCCCAAATTGACCCTCAACGATAAAAACTAAGTAATTTTGGTTTCAAAAAAAAAACTAAGTAATTTTAAATTAAGATGATTTTCATTTAAATTTAGTTTTTTTTACAATGATTTAAAAGAAAGTTCACAAAATTTAAACAAAACTTAAATCTAGATCTACCGGCGGTCGTCAAACTCACTCTAATCGAGGGCGGGGGTCCGCCCCATCGCCATCGTCGTCGCCGTCACCATCCCAGAAGGAGGACGCCAAAGCGAAGCTCGAGTCGACGTCCATGTCAATGACGGCGCCGCTATCCATCTTGGACCACCACTTGGCATACTCCTCCTCGGCGACCAGGCACGACGTTCGCTGATTCCGCCAGAGCCTTGACTAGCCCCGGCGAATCGTCCGGATCATCGGGCCCGCGAAGAGACGCCTGATGCTCGAGGTGGACACCCACCTTCTTCTTTTCCTCCTTGCAAGGTGGCCGCACAGGCTCCAGCTTCTGCTGCCAGAACATGATGCTGGAAGAGGCGCGTCAGTAGGCGGTGGGGAATGCTCAGTCTTTGGCACGTGCATCGGTGGCCCCGAGCGTGATGACCCGCTCCGGGAGGAACAAGGTCCGCATGCCAGAGACTGCTGACACGGGGGAGTGGAGGTCTGTACCCGTGGGCGTACAACACCGCATTGACGTTGCGCCCATCCCAATACCTATGATGCCCGAGACGGTTGTACGAACCACCGTAAGGGCCCTAGGTTGTCGTGAGCGCTGCCCAGTTTGGGTCTTCCCACTTCCACAACGGTAGCGCCACCCAACACTGGGCGATGTACTCCTCCAACTGCCGATCTTCTGGAAGGAGCGGCATCGCGTACTCGTCCGTGCGGATCCGCCATCTCGTTGGCAGCCGCCAATCCGACGACATCAGCAGGTGGTTGGTGTACAACACCTCTGTCTAGCCGATGGATAGTTCATGCGGTTTGTAGCCACCGCCGCCGGACCGCCCTGCTTCGTTGTTGTTCAGCGCCTAGTTTGGATAGGTTTGCGTGAGCTTTCGAGGGTGCAAGGGGAAGAGGTGGGGTGAAGTGCGGCAGAGTGAGGAGCAGGGGTTTATAAAGCCGGGGGATAGGCAGGTGAGCCGGCTGGTCTTAGCCACTAACGCCGGCGCCGGGTGACGAGCCGTTACTAATGGAGCTTTACAACACCAACAAAAAACTCTTGAAATGTTGGGACTCCAAGTGCAGGGTGTGTAGTCCAAGAAGCAATTTTCCTCACAATGGTGACTCGAGGGTTTATATCGAACTCTCGGATAATTGAGCAAAGAGTTGTCTCTCCCTCTCTTCTTCTAGCAATCCTGCAAAGTAAAATAAAGGCTTGTGTCCCCAACTCCACCGTGTGGTTGTCAAGCACAAGGTTTCGCGTAAGTAAATAAAAAATAGTAATAAAACAAGTAAAACTAGATAAAATAAAGTAACTAAGTAAAAAACAGTAAAAGGGTTGATTGTTTTTTGGGTTTTGGATGCAAATAGGAAAATTAAATATTTTCGTATTATCGGATTAAAATAGTGCAGCAAATAAAAACCAAGATAAAAGCAATATAAAGGTGTTTCTTATGTTAAAAATGGACCGGGGTTCATGGATTCACTTGACTATTCTCTCTTTCAAGTTGTAGTGGACAATAACAATTCATCAATGAGATATGAAGATGCAAAATAATAACATGATACACATTCATATGGGAATCACGTCCTAACATAGAGATGATGCAACACATCTCTCTTATACTCCACAAGAAAGGGAAAACTCCATGCATTATTGTATTAAGAATTAACATAAAATAGCCATAAGTACTTTGACATGATGTTTCAATATCAAATATGCATCATCACTTTTGTCACGTGATGAACATAGCACATGCATTCACTTTATCCCTAGTGAGATAGGAAAAGAAAAGGCAAAACCATAATAGATCATGAATTTGTTGTCACTATTCAATCACTGAAACCATGCTACTCCATCTAATACACACATCACCCCACACACGTTCTTGCATAAATGTTGTATCAGAACAAATACTTAAGGACGAGGTACATAATATGCATCTATCAATACATCTTGCACATAATATGATCAGATCTCATAGCACAATATCATAGAATAAGGATCCACCATATAGGTATTACAAATATGGACATAATCATGTAGGGCAGCTCATATGGCATTAAGAACTATGAAGGACATGAGATAAATAGACTAAGCTACTGCCACAAACCCGTAATCCAGAGGTGGACTACTCCCCCATGATCATGGTGATGATGAAGACGTTGGAGAAGGTGGAGATCCCTCCAGCAGTTATCTCGGCGGAGTTTCCCCCTCCAATCTTCGTTGGTGCAGCCTCTGTTTTCGTGTTTCTATCTTCTGCGTCGCTCTCCTCCCGAGAACTCTTCGGGGCCATATATATAGTGATTTTTAGGTCAAAATACGTCGGTGTGCGAAAGAATCAAGTGAGTTGGACGATCGACGACCGAAAGAGGCTGAGTGGCGCGCCCAGACATGTAGGGCGTGCCACCTGGTCTCTTTTGGGCCGCAGGCCCATCCAGGCATGCTTCCAGGTCCCAGGGTGCTTGTCTCGATGAAAAAATGACGTTCGAAAAATCTCAGGTCAATTTGACTCCGTATAGGTCTCTAAAAGTGAAAATTACACAAAACAGGAAATTTCTGTTCTGCAGAGTTATAAACCAAATAAAGGGGATCATTGGTAAATCCCCGCAAATCAATGTAAAACATGGTATTATCATCATATATGGTGCAAATATGTGGGAATTCAATATGGTAAAGGACAAAGTTCATGTATGCCTTTTATATGCATCAACATCCCCAAGCTTAACCTATGCTCGTCCCGAGCGTAAAGGTGATAAAACTAACATGAACTTGAGTTTATTATATATATAGCTTCTAAATAATCATGCAAAGTATCACAAGGTTCAGTCAATAAAGAATGACAATAAGTAATATGAACTCATAAAGTGATAACTCTTACATTCTACATAGCATGCATAATAGTAGATATCATTGTAAGAAATATGAATGATAAGTAATATGAATAATAAAACATGCTTAGGAGATTCCTATAGAATTGTTGGAAGACTGTTTGTCCTCTCTTTTCTTTGGATATTTATGACTCTTGAAAAGTAAGAAGGAAATATATGTGCTAAACCTCCAACAAAATAAAAAGTAGAGAGAATAAAATAAGGTTTTGAGATATGCAATTCATGTAAACAATAATAATAAGCATCGGGTACCATGCATCTCTTGTGTGGAGATATCTATGAGTCATGTGTTTGACCTCTTATAAGTAAATGTTGCCTTATTTTCTTGGTTGCTAAGGATTACACCTCTTATTACTCAGCTCCGAGTTACCAAAAGTTTTCAACACACATGTTTCAACCAAGTATCTCAATGGGGTATCTTCATGCCGCTTGTACAAAGGACCAAAGGATATGGATATCTCAACTATAGGCCATCCATACCGGGAAAACATGAACAACAGACGTTGGGCATCTTCTCTAACACTCTGTCACTTTTTTCTCTAACTCTTTTTTCTTCTTTTTTTCCTTTTGTTTTCTGTTTTCCACTCTCTCTTTCTATCTCTCTCTTTTCACTAACTCTTTTTATTTTACATTTTTCACTCTTCCTATTGAGGATGCTATCTGCTGAAACTTTCACCATGATTAGGCATGGCTTTCGTTAGCGGCCCATTTCTCTTCTCTAACATGCATGCATACTTACTCTTGATAACCTCCACTTATTTCACAAGATATAACCATCAACAACACAGAAGAAATGATGATTAACGCAGGGTGAAATACGTACCCCAATGGTGCAATGTTGAAATACTTCCCCATTAAATGTGGTTATGGTCTACCTCATTACTCATAATTAGTCAAGAGAGTGTATTTGGTGATCAGGGGGATACATAAGCACCCGGTTATCACCATTGGATTTGGTCCACCACCATTGGATTGTGCTACTCACTAACGGGCACTAACGACCACTCACTAATGGACACTACCTCGCCGGCCTCCACTTCGCGCATCTGAGGTCGCGCCAGTGTCTCCCCGGCAAAGCGCGTCACCGTGCACCTTCCCCGCGTCTCTCTGCCCTTCCACTCGATGCGCTGGACCGCGTCGATGTGTGTATAGTGCTAACGTCGTTAGACACATGTCGAGCAGAGAAGGGGTGCTCACGTATCCCCTTGATCACCAGGCTTCATCCGAATTAGTCAAACCCACAACATGCATAGCGTTATTTTCCTTCCAAACCTCACTTTCTTATGACCTTTAAATTACACATATTTTGAAAAGGTTGGAGGCATAACACACATAGTATACTTGGAATAGCAAGTGATTATAGTAGGTATGATAGACATTGGATTTGAGTTGGTCTATACTTGTGTAAGAATTCAATTCTTTTGGCTAGCAAGAGGTCAAAAGCATGCAATAGTATGCATAGAGCTATTCATTCATCATCAAACAATGATACTTAAAATTAAACATCTATGTATACTAGTAAGCAATAGCACTGAATAATGCACATAGCAAATCATCACTCAATATATAGAGCATGTGAAACTAGAAATATCATACACAAAATAAATTTCAGCTTTTAGGCATTCCTCTTTTTCTTTTATAATCATGCCTTAATTTTATTTGATCATTCAGAGATAAGAGATTTTGGTCCAGTAAATCATCCATATGCATTATGAACATTCAATATGATGGGCCTTTCAATTTTAAAAACAAAACTAGACAAAAATAAAACAAGGACGCTTCAAGCTTTTGCAAAAATTCTATGTTGCTCAAAAAACAAAGTTTAGAGGTGCTCAAACTAGGAGTTTTAGAATGAGTCCAGTGGGATGTCATGGGCATCCCAAAGCTTATGATATTCACCATACTTTAATTCATCTTAGTGTGATATTCCTCCATTCCCTATTCCCTATGAAAAAACTTCAATACAAACTTTTATTCCCATTCTTTTCTATGGGGTGACATTAGAGGTACAAAGAAATCATGTTTGCTGCTGTTTTTATCGTAAATAAAATTATATCTTCATAAAACAGAGAGCATATAATGTTCTACTCAATCTATCATATCAAAAGTCCCAAGAAGAAATCATTTTTATACCCAAAAGAATGGATCTAGCACTAAAAGGCAGAATCTGTCCAGAATTTTTGCTGCAGCAAAACTGAATTTTAATACGACTTGGACATGTCAAGAATTTTAGCCAATTTACGTGCATATAGAGGATGAAAAGCTACAACTAATGTGAATTTAGAAAGATTTTAGGAGTTACCAAAAAATCATAAAAATCATGCACTAAAAAGTGTAGCGCAAAAAACAACAACTCCATATTATGTTTGCAGGTTTAAACATCCAAATGGGTAAAAACTTGATACTTTATTTAGAAACCAAATAGTAAACTAAAATAAAATTAACATGCTATAGCAAGCATTTAGAACAAAAACCAACTATAAAAACATCTCGGATTGACGTCCCGTAAAGCGATTTCTTATAGCCATATAGCGAGGCTTACTTACTTGATTTAATAGGGCCAATGATGTTGTAGGAGTGATGATTATTGATAATATCCTTCTCATCATTAGAAATAATATATGACATCAAGATGCCAGGGTCCCATGGTGTGATGATACCTCAAATATATTTAACACTTTAAAGCACATTATCACATAATATGAAATATGCAACAAGTAGTAACAAAGTCTAACTTTCTTCCTACACATTGGGATTTTATATAATAATGAATCACAACCAATAGTAGTATAACAAAGCATATCTACAATAGTTAAATTTATTTATAATCATCATTAGTGTGGAGAGGGTGCTTATATCTCCTCTTCCATAATAACTGCACTTACTTGAAGGAAAGTTAATAGTGTATCTAGTTGAATCATGAATCTTAGAGAACCGTGGCATATAAAGAGGATCATTAAATTTATTAAGGGATCCATAATCACGCTTTCCTCTTTCAAAATAAGTATTAGTACCACTTTTACTCATGACATCATTGCTGCAAGAAGATTTTCCATATGCATAAGATAGTTGCAAACCATACAAGTATTCTCAACATGAGCATATTTCTCCTCTATTGTGTGAATAGAACATTTTAATAATAACATGGAATTATCATGAATGAGAGCATTATCACAAACAACAAGTTTATCATTTTCATCCTCAGATAACATAGTATTTTCTAAGCATGGAGGATTATCAAGTAAAAATAGGCCATCATCTAGAGCATATTCAGTTTTAGAGTTATTATCACATATTAATGGTGAAGGTGTAAGATCCCACTCTTCCCCAATCTTAGATGGAAATATGGCTTCTTCATTTTCTTCTTCATGTAATAAGCTAGTGTCTTCTTGAGTTATGTGGTTTCTCTTATTATAATCAAGAACATAGATTTTAATAGAAAAGTTGTCTATGCAATCATCAAGGATAATAGTGACCTCAAAATCACATTCATGAGTCTCACCAGTGGCTTTATAAATATTATCAAGAAAAGTATTTAATTCAAAGGCTACCATAAAGATCACAAATTGTTCTACTTCCTCTATCCTATAACTATAAGTATGATAGGAGGAAATTGTATGTTTTTCATGGGACCTTGATACATCTCAAACGTATCGATAATTTTTGATGCTCCATGCTTGTTTTACACCAATTCATGTGTGTTTTGTTTACACTTCGTTGCACTTTTACATGTTTTCCGGCACTAACCTATTAACAATATGCCACAGTGCGAGTTCCCTGTTTTCTCCTGTTTTTGTATTTCAGAAAAGTTATACAGGAAATATTCTTGAAATTGGACGAAAGACGAAGTCGATATTTTACCGATACGAAGACGAAGTCTGGAGGGGTGACGAAGAGGCGCACTAGGGCGCCCACACCTGCCCTTGGCGCGGCCTAGGGCTGGCCCGCGCCAAAGCATGGTGTGGGCCCCCAGGCACCCACCGACCTGAATCCTCCACCTATTTATACAGCTTCTCGGGAAAAACCTAGATACCTGAGCCAAAATCCACGAAAAGTTCCGTCGCGACCACCATCGCCGAACCCATCTCCTTGGATTCTGAAGCTCTTCCTGGCACCCTGCCGGAGGGGGAAATCATCGCTGGAGGCATCTACATCACCATGCCCGACTCCGATGTGATGCATGAGTAGTTCATCCCTGGACTATGGGTCCATAGCAGTAGCTAGATGGTTGTCTTCTCCACCATGTGCTTCATGTATTGATCTTGTGAGGTACCCTACATGATCAAGATCATCTTTATGTAATCCTCTATGTTTGGTTTGCTGGGATCCGATGAATATTGTGTACTATGTTAAGATTGATTATATATTCATGTCATATGTTATTTGTGATCTTGCATGCTCTCCGTTGCTAGTAGAAAAACTCTAGTCAAGTGGACACTCGTGACTCCAAGAGGGGGTATTTATGCTCGATAGTAGGTTCATGCCTCTAGTAATCTGGGAGAGTGACTTTATAACTTCTAAGGTTGTAGATGTGCTGTTGCTACTAGGGATAACCCAACAATGTTTTATCCGAGGGTAACTCTTTTGTTTACTTTACACACATTGCTTAATGCGATAGTCTGTTGCTTTCAACTTTATACTAGAAGGGGTGCGGACGCTAACCTGAAGGTGGATTATTAGTCATAGACGCAGTTGGATTACGGTCTATCTATTATGTTGTAATGCCCAATACCAAATTATCATAGTACTCATGTTTTCATGTATCGATCGACATTCTGTCAATTGCCCAGCTATAATTTGTTTACCCAACATGCTATTTCTGTATGGAGAGACACCTCTAGTACCTGTGGACCCCGGCCCTATTTCCTTTACTGATAAATTCAACTGCAATCATGTTCTGTTTACTTTTTGCAAACACCTCCTTCCATTCGATACGTATAATCCTTTGTGTTCAGCAAACCGGTGAGATTGACAACCTCACTATATGTTGGGACAAAGTATTTGGGTTGTGTTGTGTGCATGTTTCACGTTGTTGCTGATGCCGGTAGTGCGCCCTGCCACTAGTCAGCCAACAACACCTTCAGAAGTCACGCGTTTCTCCTACTGGTCGATTAAACCTTGGTTTCGTACTGAGGGAAAACTTGCTGTTGTGCTCTTCACAACTTCCTCTTGGGTTTTTGTGGGGACCCCGGACTAGCTGTCCGAAATACCCTGTTATGCATTCAACTCACGATCCCATGATCAGTGCACCGTGAGCACATAACCGAACTGAATATCCAGAATTACATCATCCATTACAGTACCGAATAAATAAGTCTTACAAAGCGGGGTCACATGACCCGAGCTTACATAAATGCCTCGATGGGCAAGTTCTCAAAACACACAGCGGATACACATCAACGTCGTCGGGCCCAAGTCATGCCTTAGACCTACAGGCGACTGACTTGGAGAGCGTCCTAGGTCGCATAGTCGTCATGATATCCTCCATCGTCTTCATAGTCCTCCTCATAGTCTGGCCAAGTTAATAGCCAGGGACAAAGCCGTAAGTACATTTGGAATTGTACTTGCAAACCATCATAAGAGGAGTGCAACACAATCTAGCTAAAGGTGACAAGAGAGTACGACTAGTTTCTCTTGTGGATATAGCATGTGAAAGAGAAATAGTTTCTCTTGTGGATATAGCATGTGAAAGAGAAATAGTTTCTCTCGTGGATATAGCATGTACCAACAATAAATGTTTACATAGCATCCCGACTCCTCAAGTGAAGGGAACACTAGGATTGTTCTATGACATCTCTATATCTTTGTTAGAGAAGAGTTGCATTCTTTCATCTCAAGTGATGAATATGCGAGGGAAAATCCTATGACATCTCTATATCTTTGTTAAAGAAGAGTTGCATCCTTTCATCTCAAGTGATGAATATGCGAGGAAAATCCTATGACATCTCTATATCTTTGTTAAAGAAGAGTTGCATCCTTTCATCTCAAGTGATGAATATGCGAGGGAAAATCCTATGACATCTCTATATCTTTGTTAAAGAAGAGTTGCATCCTTTCATCTCAAGTGATGAATATGCGAGGGAAAATCCTATGACATCTCTATATCTTTGTTAAAGAAGAGTTGCATCCTTTCATCTCAAGTGATGAATATGCGAGGGAAAATCCTATGACATCTCTATATCTTTGTTAAAGAAGAGTTCCTCTTCAAGAAACATTTAGGAAAGAGTTCCCCACATAGCCTCATTATTTCCTCGACCATCTCCATATGGTCAACACACGCCCTTTTTCCGTACCTTTCCGGTACACACAAACACACATTTCCTTTGCAAAACATTTGTCAAAACAAAACGCAAGCCCCGGTTAAGTATGGCCATTTCAACTTGTCCATGACCGCGGACGCGGCTATTCGAATAGATTTGACTCTGCAGAGTTTGCGCACTTTCCCCACAAGAGCTGATAAATCCGCCGGGATCATCCCCGGATCGTCATACAAAAGTATGCGAGACTCGGATAACCGAGTCATAGTCTTTCGCCCGTCTCCATTGGCACAAGTCCTTCCCTGCGGGCTTACCCCTTCCGGCACCCCGGCAGCATACCTCCTTTTGAGCGTATCTCCGGCGCCACGACAGAAGACCCTCAGTAATCGTCCGGCTATAGACAACTACAGTGTATTGCCTCCTTCAGAGTGCAACCCGGCATCGGAGGTCATCGTGACCCTCCCTAGAAAGTTGTGAAGGGTGCTCATGCCAACTTCAACAAACTACGGACTAAGCCCGTGCCCACTTTGGATAATGTGGTTGCGCGATTAAAAGTTGGGACGACGAACACTTATACGCAGTGCTCCTTTTTTTTTTACAAACCCTTTTCCAGTTTCCCACAACACGATGGTTGCTCAACCCACCTTCATGCACATCTTTCCCAAACATTTTTATCAAGATCCTTTGCCTTTATAAATCATACGCTTGGGCTAACTCACCCAAGGTTTTCGTAAACATTTACAACAAGGTAAACCTTGAGGGGTTCCCAACCTATAGTTTCATGAGAAGGAACTACTATGGCACCATGGCCGAGATGAAGACCATCATGCCACGAGAGCATAAGTGAGTGGCATAAAGAAAAATCCTACTTGCTTAGGGTAAGCATGTAAGAATAAAACCTAGGGGGGGGGATCAAACTTTCAGATAGGTGGTGCTACTCTACAACTTGGGTGGTGTAGGTGTGTTACCCAATCAACAAGTCAAGAGGGCACACGGCATAGTTCTCTCAATGTGAGAATTACACCAAGCATTATGACTTTGATATCTCTATACTCGACAAAGTGGGGGTGTGGTGTAAAACTCCAATTTGGAACGATACATGCTCAGGTTAAGCATACATAAGACCCAAGGGAGTAGCACGGCAGTGACACCATGCGTCTCTCCAACGTGTGAATCAAGATGAAGAACCACCACAAGGAACTAGTCCTATTACAACCATACATAGACCAACATAGAGAGATCATCACATAGAATAGATAAGATGCTTAGGGACATCAACATATGACATCCAACCCACATCATTCAGAGTTCAAAGATGGCTTGCCTTGGTTGGCTTGTCCCTGGTCCTCCTCAAGTTCTTCACCAAAGTCCTCCCCTTCCACTTCTCCTTCGTTTGTATCTAGCGTCGCAAAAGTAAACGATGCATACAATCAACACATAGTTCAAGAAACAAGAACAAATAAATGAAAAAAGGAAGATATGCAGGGGAGTTGTTTGACAGTAACAAAACATGATTAGGCCATTTTTATAAACAAGAAGCAACAAGGTTTAATTATAAACATCATACAATAACCCTATCATTTCATGCAACACACATGCACTTATAACCAGAGATGAAAAATCACTAACAGAGACTAATGGTATTTTTCCTGGATGCATAGTAACAAAACAAGACTAACCCAATTGGAATCATTCAAAAATATTAATTTTACAAATTTTAAAGTCCAAAATACTAACCAGAAACAGAGATCTTGTTTCATTTATTAAAAATTGCACAAAAATCCTAAAAATACAAGGCCAGTGGCATCTGAAAGGTAATTTCATGCCGGTTCTAATGCAATTGGAATCAACTCAATCCGAGTTACCAATTTATTTTGATAAGCAAAACAGTATACTGGTTAGTTTGCAAATTTTAATTTCTATTTATCAAATTTTCAAATTAAAGAAATGGGCGGGAACGCCCTGGGCCGTGCAGTGCTGCGCAGATGGGCCGGCCCAGTGGGGCTCTCTGGTGGCCAGAAAAAAAAGGAAAAGGCCGGGGCCCATGGCGGGCCAGGCAGGCCGACGTGGCCATGCACGCCGACGTGGCCGTGCATGCGCCATGCGCCCGTCAGATCTGGATCCGACGGCCCAGATCTGGCGCAGGCGATCGACGTCCGGGCGCTCGCCGGCGCAGAGGGAGAAAAGGGGGTGGCGCGACGGCTTACCAGAGGCTAGCGATGGCGAGGCTTGACGCAGGCGGGTTGGCGGCGTGGGTGTGCGGCTCGGGGACGTCCTGGCGAAGCTCGGACGCATCGACGTCGCCTGGCTTGGCGGCTTTGGCGTCACGGGCGTCGCCGGTGCGTCGTCGGTATCGTCGCTCCGCTGCGGATCTGCGAGGCAGGGGCAACGGAGAGGGGTTAGGAGAGGCGAGAGGTGGTGTTGATGTCGAGGGAGAGAAGAGGGAGGCGTCGACGGCGTCGTGGCGGTGACCACCTGCACGTCACCCACGCGGTGACCGTGGTGCGCGCCTCGGCGCGTCTCAGCAGGGGCTCGGCTGCCGCTCGAGCAGCCGAAGGAGTAGCGGGGCAGCCTAACGGCGTAGTGTGAGGGGGAGCTGAAGGGAGAGGAGTGGCGGACGGGGGGGTTTTATAGGCAGGGAAGGGAGCGGTAGAGGCGTGGGCGGTGGCGTCGGCCAACGGGCGCGCGAGGGCTGGCGTCACTGGCCGGGCCCAGTGTGATGTCGCCCTGAGCCGTCAGCGAGGGGAGGGAAACGAGGAGGCGCGCGGCAGGCGAGGCTGATGGCGTTTCGATCGAGGGGCGCCATCATGCCCTCTGACCCGTCGTGTCGCGCGCTTGCGTATTAGGGGTAGGGTTGGGCGCGGGAGAGGGGGTGCTGGTGGCCTTGGGCCAGAGAAGGGAGAAAGAGAGAGGGCCAGGGTTGGGCCAGGGTAGAAAGAGAGGGAGTGGTGGCGTTGGCCACGGCCCAATCCTGAGAAGAAAAGAGAGGGGAGGGAAAAAAAGAGAGGGGGAGGCTTCCCCTCTTATCTCACGGCCAAAACCCTAGAGAGAAAAAGAGAGAGAAGAGAAAGGGGCAGGGGTGAAAAAGAGAGAGACCATGCCAAGTGCATGTGCCCAAGAGTGACAAGGAATCAAGTGCACAATTGTGAAAACACAAAATGACAATAAAAAGGTGATGATGGTGTGGATGGTGCAACCCTAGGTAAATTGGTGGTGGTGTAGAGAAGAGGGTAGGGTGTTCCTCCCATCCAAGGGTGATGCTTACCACCCCAGGGTTAGGGTTTTTGAGGGGCATAGTGCATTAGAGGTGGTGTCATCCAATTAAGAAGATCAAACCCTAAGATTTTAAAGAGGGTGTAAAAATTAACCTAAAGGTGAGGTGACACTCATAACATACCAAGAAAAGTATTTGAGTTAACCCAAGCAAGAATTCTAGCCTACACTCAATCATAAGAGTTAAATAAAAATTGTTGTTGGCTCAAAATTTTAACTTGGAGAAATATGCAGGTTTTGAAAAATGGGGTGTTACAGACCTTCCCCCCTTAAAAGAATCTCGTCCCGAGATTCCGCGGCTATGAGCTTGAATAGGTGTGGAAATTCTTGTCTCAGATAATCCTCCCGTTCCCATGTGGCTTCATCTTCGGAGTGGTTGCTCCACTGGACCTTGAAGAATTTAATCTTCCTCCGGCGGGTGACCCTAACGGTTTCGTCCAGAATACGGATAGGGTTCTCTCGGTAGGTTAAGTCGTGATTGAGGTCGATGGCACGGTAATCAATATCCTTAAAAACTTCAGCCTTGTTTGGTGCTTGGAGACATCTTCGAAGTTGGGAGACATGAAAGACGTCGTGGAACTTAGACAACTCCGGAGGTAATTCAAGCTGGTAAGATACTTCTCCTCTTCGTCCTAGCACCTTGAAAGGACCAATGTACCTAGGCGCAAGCTTGCCCTTAACATGGAAACGTTTCATTCCCTTGAGAGGAGTTACCCGGAGATAGGCAAAATCTCCGGCGCAGAAAGTTAACTCTCGACGCTTGGAGTCAGCGTAGCTCTTCTGGCGGGATTGTGCAGCTTTCAGCCGGTCACGAATGAACTGAACTTTCTCCTCTGCTTCCCGAAGTATGTCAGGTCCGAATACTTGACTTTCTCCGGTATCGGTCCAATTGAGAGGGGTTCTGCATCTTCTCCCATAGAGGGCTTCGAAAGGGGCCATCCGAAGGCTGGCTTGATAACTGTTGTTATAGGAAAACTCTGCGAAGGGCAGGCAATCTTCCCACTTAGTTCCGTAAGCGAGAACGCAGGCTCGGAGCATGTCATCGAGGATTTGATTTACCCTTTCGGTCTGTCCTCTGGTTTGAGGATGATAGGCGGTGCTGAACGATAACTTGGTGCCCAAAGCTTCGTGAAGCTTGTGCCAGAAACGAGAAGTGAACTGGGTGCCTCGATCTGACACGATAACCTTGGGAATGCCGTGAAGGCTAACTATACGGGAGATGTAGAGATCGGCTAACGCTCTCCCATGATCGGTGGTCTTGACAGGCAGGAAGTGAGCGACTTTGGTGAGACGATCCACTATCACCCAGATAGAATCATGTCCTCGGTTAGATCTGGGAAGTCCGGTGATAAAGTCCATACCCACTTCTTCCCATTTCCATACGGGTATCTTCAAGGGTTGCAATAATCCAGCCGGGCGTTGGTGCTCAGCTTTAACTTTCTGGCAGACGTCACATCGAGCAATAAAGAAGGCAATATCCCGCTTCATCCCATGCCACCAAAAAGTGTCTTTTAGATCTTGGTACATCTTAGATCCTCCAGGGTGAATAGAGTAAGGAGTATTATGGGCCTCCTCCATTATAAGGTTCTTCAATTCAGGGATATTGGGTACGCAAAGGCGTCCATGGTACCACAGTACTCCGTTGGGGTCTGTCGAAAATCCTTCTAGCTTTTTCCTGCTCATGCGGCATTTGATCCCTTCGATACTCTTATGCCCAACTTGGGCTTCCTTGATCTGATCTCGAAGGGTGGGTTTGGCTTCCATGGCAGCAAGGAATCCATGGCTAACCAATTCCAATCCGAATTCCTCGAATTCTTGATACAACATGGGTTGCTCGACTTTTAAACGGGAGTTAAGGGAACATGGTTCTCGGCTGAGGGCGCGCTTTTCCGGGGTGGTAATGGATACTAAGGTCATAATCCTTGATGAGCTCTATCCATCTCCTCTGTCGCATGTTCAACTCTCTCTGGGTGAAGATATACTTAAGGCTTTTGTGATCGGTGTAAATATCACACCTATTTCCTATGAGATAGTGGCGCCAAGTCTTGAGAGCGTGAACCACGGCTGCTAATTCCAAGTCATGGGTGGGGTAATTGGCTTTGTGTGGTTTCAGCTGTCGAGAGAGATAAGAGATTACTTTTCCTTCTTGCATTAAGACACTTCCAAGACCAATTTTGGAAGCATCACAATAGATCACAAAGTCCTTGGTGACGTCGGGCATGGTCAAGATGGGGGCTGATACAAGTTGCCTTTTTAGTTCTTGAAAACTTTCTTCACATTTCTCCGTCCATTCAAACTTCTTACCCTTTTTAAGCAGAAGGGTCATTGGCTTAGCAATGCTTGAGAATCCTTCAACGAACTTGCGGTAGTATCCCGCCAATCCGAGGAAAGACCTCACTTCCGTAACATTTTTAGGTGGTTGTCGGTCCACAATAGACTTGATCAGAGAGGGATCAACAGAAAGTCCTCCAGCAGACAAGACGTGTCCAAGAAATCCAACTTCCTTGAGCCAAAACTGACATTTACTAAACTTTGCATAAAGTTGGTGTTGCCGAAGGGTACCCAAGACTAGTCGCAGGTGCTCCTCATGTTCTTCCTCAGTTTTTGAGTAGACCAAGATGTCATCGATGAACACTACCACAAATTTGTCTAGGTATTCCATGAAGACCTTGTTCATGAGGTTCATGAAGTAGGCAGGGGCATTGGTGAGTCCAAACGACACTACGGTGTACTCATACAATCCGTAACGGGTGGTGAAAGCAGTCTTGGGAATGTCGGATTCTCGTACTTTGAGTTGGTGGTACCCGGTACGAAGGTCAGTTTTGGAGAAAACCTTTGCTCCGTTCATCTGATCGAATAAATCATCGATCTTAGGCAGAGGGTACTTATTTTTAATGGTTACTTCATTAAGTCTCCGATAGTCCACACACAAGCGAATGGTTCCGTCTCTCTTGTCCACGAAGATCACAGGCGATCCCCATGGTGATGCACTTGGCCTGATCAGACCTTTGGCCAACAGATCATCCAACTGTCGCTTCAACTCAATCAATTCTTGGGGGTTCATACGATAAGGTCTCTGGGCTATGGGGGCAGTTCCTGGGAGTAGTTCTATGATGAACTCAATGTCTCAGTCAGGGGGCATACCGGGCAATTCTTCTGGAAAAACATCGGGGTATTCGCAGACAACAGGAACTTGTTCGAGGTTGGGTCCAGAGATACTTTTCTTGTAGAAGGCTTTGGATGAGTGTACAGTAACGGTGTATTTTACTGGTAGGCCTTGATCATTGGTTAGGGTAATAGATTTCTGGACGCAGTCAATGCGTCCCTTATACTTGGTCATCCAGTTCATTCCAAGGATTACCTCTAACCCTTGAGCTCCTAAAACAATAAGATCAAATAGGAAGGGTACTCCTTGTATGACTATGGGAACGTTTAGACAAGACATCCGGGCTTTAGCGGTGGATCCCGGAATTTGAACCAACATGAGGCATCTCATGGCGGTTGGTTTCATCCCACTTTTCTTAACGAACGGCTCGGTAACGAATGAATGAGATGCGCCGGAATCAAAAAGGACTCGGGCAGGAGTGGAGTTGACTAGAAACGTACCCATCACGATATCCGGAGCTTCCTCCGCCTCTTCAGCGCTTGCATGGTTCAGATGTCCATGGGCGGCATTGGCCTGCTTCTTGACCACGGGCTTCTTTCCTGACGCAGTCCTAGCTTGAGCTTGAGGGGGCCTTGGGGCGTTGGCGCGTTGAGGTGTCCTCATCTTGGTGGGACACTCACGAGAGAAGTGTCCAGGCTTCCCACAAGCGAAACATCCATCGCCTTGAGGGCGAGCTGGCGGATTGGGGCGGGGGTTGGTGTTGAATCCTCCAGAACGGGGCTGCGGAGCTGAACGATTTGGGGCATAGTTGTTGGAGCGATAAGCTGGTGCTGGCGAAGGGTTCCTCTGGGGTGGGTTGGTGGGTCTTGATGGGGGCGGATTGCGGTACTTGGGGTTGCTGGGTCCACCCTGTTGCTGTAGCATCTTGCGCTTTCTGGTCTCAATGGCAGCTTTGCGCTTAGATTCCACCATAATGGCGGCATCCACTAGCGCCTCCAGATCAGGGTATGGTACAGCCACAAGAATACTCTGGATCTCCTCATGCAGGCCGTTCATGAAATGGTCACGCTTCTTCTCATCGGTGTCTGTGTCTTGAGGGGCGTACCTTGCTAAGGTGTTAAACTTGTCAAGGTAGTCCACTACACTGGAGTTGTTCTGCTTCAGGTTGAAGAATTCATCCCTCTTCATCTTGATTAACCCTGTTGGAATGTGAGCCTTGCGGAACTTGGCAGTGAACTCTTCCCAGTTAATGACATGATCAGGAGCTTGCATGGCCTTGACGTTCTCCCACCAAGCTCGTGCCGGTCCAGCGAGGAAGTGAGTGGCGAGGAGAACTTTCTCATTGTCTCCTACAGCAGCGACTTCCAAATTGTTTTCAATGGTGCGGAGCCAATCGTCTGCGTCGAGGGGAGCGGTACACTTGGAGAACACGGGTGGGTTGGTGTTCTGAAAATCCCGAAGGCGTGATCTTGGCGCTTCTTCGCCGTGTCCTTCTCCTTCTTCATTGTTGCGGTTTCCCACGGCGGCTTGAGCGATTTGCCGAAGCGCGGCAATGTTAGCTTCACTCTCCTGGTGGGCACGCTGGCGATCCTCCATCAAGAGGCGTAGGATCTGAGCCATGCTGGGATCCGGAGGTGGTGGTGGTGGGTTTCCGGAAGTGGAACCTCCATGGCGAGTTTCAACCATCTGAGGAGGTACAAAGGATAGCCATGGTCATGAGATGACGGGAAAGAGGGATGTTCGAAGTTCAAGTACTTTGCCAAGGGGAAGGATCATGCATGCATAAGAAAAGAAATTTGGAAAAAGAGTAACAAAACATAACAACACGAATAGCAACATCAAACACCATCGTTGGTTCTACCCAAAAGCATCAAGTTCACATCCATAAAGGTCACACATGGACCAATTCAAGGTACGCCATACATAAGGGGCATCCTATCATAAACAAGTCGCGAGTGCACGCCTAGAAGTCATCAAGTGGTGCGGAAGGGCCATCAAATGGAGGCTCCTCGGGATCCTCCTCATCCTCAGTAGTAGCCTCCACGGTGCGAAGAGGTGCGGGTTCTTCGGCCGCATCATTGATGAAGGCGCGGTCATCTTCATCCTCGTCGTCAAGCCCATCAAGTCCTTCCTCCTCCATGTAGTCCTCATCATCGCTAATAAGAGCTGTGTGCTCCTTGCGGATATCTTTGCCGTCATCC
Organism: Lolium rigidum; assembly: GCF_022539505.1. Taxonomy (NCBI): domain Eukaryota; kingdom Viridiplantae; phylum Streptophyta; class Magnoliopsida; order Poales; family Poaceae; genus Lolium; species Lolium rigidum. The sequence goes on along the minus strand of NC_061513.1, from coordinate 245,901,720 downwards.
TGAGTTTCCTCGAGCTTCTCCTCAGCTTCGCGGAGGGCAGCCTTGAGGTGCATAACCTTGAACTTAAGCATGTAGTTGGACTCGCGGGTACGGAGGGTCTTCTTCTGTTGGCGGCGATGCTTGAGCTTGGCCAACTTCAAATCCATCTTGAGCCCCTCCATCTCATGCTTCAACACCTCGTTCTCCATCCTGTTGGAGTCAAGGCTGAGCTGAGTCTTGAACAACAAGTTCTCCAACTGGCACACTTGGCGCCCAAGGGGACAATAGTAGGGGATCATAGTAGGAACCCCTTCCTCATTGTGGCGTCCCAAGAAGGCATGAGGAAGTCCCATGGCCTCCAACTCGACACGGTGGTGGAAGACAAGGCGGGAGAGGGCTGCTTGAAGCAACCTCACAAGTCCATCCTCCCACGTGCGGTCAAAGACCTGGACCTCAATCTCCTCAAGTTGCTTCACGTGAGAGCCGCGAAGTGTGCATACCACCATCCAAGACATCTCGCCGTCCTTGGTGCTCTCCATCTGCCCACCCTTCACTTCGGGTGCCAGGCGTCCAACGGCCTGTGACACCTCGACGAGGGCGGTCTCAAACAGGTAGGGGGGCTTCTTGAAGCCAAGCTGGATACTCTCAGTGAACATCGGTGGATCCATCTACACAAAATTTTTAAGTTCAATTAGCACCATGATCAAGGTGTGCAAAATTTTACGTGCGTAATGTAAAACATTAAAGATTAATGCAAGTAAAACTTAATCTAAAAGAAAATAGGGGAGAGACTAGGCATTATTTCAGCAAATAGTCATCTCGTTTTTAATATAGAAAATAGTTTGGTACTAATTTTGCGTCCATGCTAACTAGGGCTTCCTATGGTCAGGATGGCTCACGATACCGGCTACTGTGGGGACCCCGGACTAGCTGTCCGAAATACCCTGTTATGCATTCAACTCACGATCCCATGATCAGTGCACCGTGAGCACATAACCGAACTGAATATCCAGAATTACATCATCCATTACAGTACCGAATAAATAAGTCTTACAAAGCGGGGTCACATGACCCGAGCTTACATAAATGCCTCGATGGGCAAGTTCTCAAAACACACAGCGGATACACATCAATGTCGTCGGGCCCAAGTCATGCCTTAGACCTACAGGCAACTGACTTGTAGAGCGTCCTAGGTCGCATAGTCGTCATGATATCCTCCATCGTCTTCATAGTCCTCCTCATAGTCTGGCCAAGTTAATAGCCAGGGACAAAGCCGTAAGTACATTTGGAATTGTACTTGCAAACCATCATAAGATGGGTGCAACACAATCTAGCTAAAGGAGACAAGAGAGTACGACTAGTTTCTCTTGTGGATATAGCATGTGAAAGAGAAATAGTTTCTCTTGTGGATATAGCATGTGAAAGAGAAATAGTTTCTCTCGTGGATATAGCATGTACCAACAATAAATGTTTACATAGCATCCCGACTTCTCAAGTGAAGGGAACACTAGGATTGTTCTATGACATCTCTATATCTTTGTTAGAGAAGAGTTGCATTCTTTCATCTCAAGTGATGAATATGCGAGGGAAAATCCTATGACATCTCTATATCTTTGTTAAAGAAGAGTTGCATCCTTTCATCTCAAGTGATGAATATGCGAGGGAAAATCCTATGACATCTCTATATCTTTGTTAAAGAAGAGTTGCATCCTTTCATCTCAAGTGATGAATATGCGAGGGAAAATCCTATGACATCTCTATATCTTTGTTAAAGAAGAGTTGCATCCTTTCATCTCAAGTGATGAATATGCGAGGGAAAATCCTATGACATCTCTATATCTTTGTTAAAGAAGAGTTGCATCCTTTCATCTCAAGTGATGAATATGCGAGGGAAAATCCTATGACATCTCTATATCTTTGTTAAAGAAGAGTTCCTCTTCAAGAAACATTTAGGAAAGAGTTCCCCACATAGCATCATTATTTCCTCGACCATCTCCATATGGTCAACACCGCTCTCTTCCGTACCCTTCCGGTACACACAAACACAACATTTCCTTTGCAAAACATTTGTCAAAACAAAACGCAAGCCCCGGTTAAGTATGGCCATTTCAACTTGTCCATGACCGCGGACGCGGCTATTCGAATAGATTTGACTCTGCAGAGTTTGCGCACTTTCCCCACAAGAACTGATAAATCCGCCGGGATCATCCCCGGATCGTCATACAAAAGTATGCGAGACTCGGATAACCAGTCATAGTCTTTCGCCCGTCTCCATTGGCACAAGTCCTTCCCTGCGGGCTTACCCCTTCCCGGCACCCCGGCAGCATACCTCCTTTTGAGCGTATCTCCGGCGCCACGACAGAAGACCCTCAGTAATCGTCCGGCTATAGACAACTACAGTGTATTGCCTCCTTCAGAGCGCAACCCGGCGTCGGAGGTCATCGTGACCCTCCCTAGAAAGTTGTGAAGGGTGCTCATGCCAACTTCAACAAACTACGGACTAAGCCCGTGCCCACTTTGGATAATGTGGTTGCGCGATTAAAAGTTGGGACGGCGAACACTTATACGCGGTGCTCCTTTTTTTTACAAACCCTTTTCCAGTTTCCCACAACACCACGGTTGCTCAACCCACCTTCATGCACATCTTTCCCAAACATTTTTATCAAGATCCTTTGCCTTTATAAATCATACGCTTGGGCTAACTCACCCAAGGTTTTCGTAAACATTTACAACAAGGTAAACCTTGAGGGGTTCCCAACCTATAGTTTCATGAGAAGGAACTACTATGACACCATGGCCGAGATGAAGATCATCATGCCACGAGAGCATAAGTGAGTGGCATAAAGAAAAATCCTACTTGCTTAGGGTAAGCATGTAAGAATATAACATAGGGTGGATCAAACTTTCAGATTGGTGGTGCTACTCTACAACTTGGGTGGTGTAGGTGTATTACCCATTCAACAAGTCAAGAGGGTACACGGCATAGTTCTCTCAATGTGAGAATTACACCAAGCATCGTGACTTTGATATCTCTATACTCGACAAAGTGGGGGTGTGGTGTAAAACTCCAATTTGGAATGATACATGCTCAGGTTGAGCATACATAAGACCCAAGGGAGTAGCACGACAGTGACACCATGCGTCTCTCCAACGTGTGAATCAAGATGAAGAACCACCACAAGGAACTAGTCCTATTACAACCATACATAGACCAACATAGAGAGATCATCACATAGAATAGATAAGATGCTTAGGGACATCAACATATGACATCCAACCCACATCATTCAGAGTTCAAAGATGGCTTGCCTTGGTTGGCTTGTCCCTGGTCCTCCTCAAGTTCTTCACCAAAGTCCTCCCCTTCCACTTCTCCTTCGTTTGTATCTAGCGTCGCAAAAGTAAACGATGCATACAATCAACACATAGTTCAAGAAACAAGAACAAATAAATGAAAAAGGAAGATATGCAGGGGAGTTGTTTGACAGTAACAAAACATGATTAGGCCATTTTTATAAACAAGAAGCAACAAGGTTTAATTATAAACATCATACAATAACCCTATCATTTCATGCAACACACATGCACTTATAACCAGAGATGAAAAATCACTAACAGAGACTAATGGTATTTTTCCTGGATGCATAGTAACAAAACAAGACTAACCCAATTGGAATCATTCAAAAATATTAATTTTACAAATTTTAAAGTCCAAAATACTAACCAGAAACAGAGATCTTGTTTCATTTATTAAAAATTGCAAAACAATCCTAAAAATACAAGGCCAGTGGCATCTGAAAGGTAATTTCATGCCGGTTCTAATGCAATTGGAATCAACTCA
>NC_061513.1:245879239-245897803 GCF_022539505.1 Lolium rigidum | reverse complement strand
AAGCCATAAATTGAAAAACCCTAAAAACCCTCACATATGCCCTATGGCATTTTTTATTTTTTTGACCCTAGACCTACTTGGTCTTCACCATTAGTTGAACTAGTAGGGTGACCCGCGCAATTGCGCGCGGCTAGTGTCGATATATTTTGAATTTTCATAAATGTATTAGTTTTCTTTTTAGCTAACATTTGTTTAGAGGAAATTAAGATAAATGAGAATCAAATATATGCTTATATTAATTGCATGTAGTTTGTAGACCTTCCCTACTGCTTCAACATAGTTTCTATACAGGTGCTAAAACATTTTCATATGAGGAAATGCAAACTTAGTAAAACTTCATTGTTTAGGATTGCATGTTAATGTACGTAGCCTTGAACTCTACCATTAAACCTATATTATCTCCACAACTCTACCATGTCTAGTAACACAAAGAAATATCGGTTGTGTAGGCATCAAAGATAGATCGTACCGATTATGCTCATTCTTGATTGGCGTCACCAGACTTGTTTTTGGGAACTCTCTATTTATTTTTAGGTTAATATTGAAATGGCTGCATCTTCAAGCAGATAAGTCTTTTTCGAAAAGCCGTTGGTTCTTACTCATCAGATCAAGGTTACCCACAAATCAAAGGTGAATGTGAAGGTGAGAATATATGTAGCCACCCTAGGAAAAATATTGTTGCCACTCTACTTATGCACCACACTATCAGTTGAAGGTGAGAATTTTAGAAGTTGGTTTTTCTAAAATAGTGCAATACTCCTTCCTATTTTAATGTCTCAAACTTTTCTTCTCTAACCATTTAAGGGTTTGCGGGAGTTGTCGGTGCATATAACTTGTATATTATTGTTTAACTAAAAACGCGAGATGCAGAAGTGTTCATCACTAACCTACTGTTTGCAAACAGAAAAAAACGCGATATGTAAAAGCAACCTGACATCATCCGAAAACTCTTATGACCATCACCCGAAAGAATCTGACACTTGCCAAAATGGAGAAGTGATGATAGGCCGAGTTGGGCCTATAAGCTTGTTGTTTCTAGCATAGAAGGCAGGCAGAAGTAGAAAAAATTTATGATCATTCAGCCATCTGCAAGAAAGTGATTTTCATCAGTGGAGTGATCAATAGCAGAACATGTAGAATGTGCAGTAAAAACTGTTCAGCCCTCCTTTCTTTGTAAAACTGAAACAGCTGAAAACTGTGGTTAACATCTAGCACACTGCATCGTGCACGGGTTCACATCAGCACCAATCACCGCACAAAGAGATAAAGAGTTTGTGTTGACATATAGTTGGATCAATTAATTACCTTTTGTTCGGCTGGAGTTCCTCTTGCAAACGGACCACGATATAATCGATCAATCAATCTTATCAGCAGCTCACGTGCTTGTCCTTAGTTTCCAAATCTGCACAGTTTAACTTCCAGAAGCCCAAAGAGGCGACGACGATCCAGCACAGTCATCCGGAGCAGCGACGATGATGGCCGCATGAGAGGCGGCGGCGTTGGCGGCCGCATGAGAGGCGGCGGCAGATTAGTGTTTTCTTCCCGTGTTTGTCTCGTACACGGTAGACGTGGTGGAGATGGATGCGTATATGAGCATGTTAAAAACGAAACCGGGAGAGCTTAACAAAGTTAATCTTGGTCGTTGTTCTTATGCCAAGCTAATCTACACCATTGGTTGTCTTGTGTTTTAATAATATAATAGATAATGTTATTAAACCCCTACTACAACTTTTGGAATCAAAGATTCACTTTTCAAATGAATTTCAAACACAAATCCAACTCACATATGATAGTGGTCAATTTTGACAATTCTAGTCTGATCACCACTTTGAGCCCTTGCCATTCAATTTTCCCAAACCAACTTTAGCTAACTCTTTGCACCATTTCAAAGTAAACATCAAGGTGAACAACTTTGGTGAAGATCATCATGCCAAAGTCATTCTTGACCAAGAGCTATGCTCATTCAAAGTTCCAACTTTTTCACATATGCAACAATCTACACCTAGCCATTTTGGGCCAATTCTTGAAATCTAATTTTTCCACCACCACCTCAAAACCTCTCTGGTCATTTACAACTTATGTCAACACTCACATTTCAAAAACTTTCACCATTTGAATTATTTCAAATTTGGTTATTTTTGCATTTTTTCAAATATGGCACTATTTGCCACTATTGCAAATAGTGATCTACTCCACCTAATCTACCCCAAATCTATTGTACATTGTCCCCTGGTCCCCTTAATCTCATTCAATGTCAAATAGAACACTAGGGAGAGAGAGAGCAAGGCTAGACATGGCCATGCCGGCCATGCCACCCCCCCCGATGCACCTCCCCTCTCTCCATTGCTTCTCTGCCCTGGCCACCTTGCCAAACCGCACCAGCACCCCACCCTAGCGCCGCCTAGCACCGCCCTGGTCGACGAGGACGACGACAACGCCCGGAACGCGCGCGCCCAGCACCCGCCCAGGACTGCCAGTATGCCGCTCGTGTCGCGCGTGGACACGCTCAGCACACGCGCCGTCCCACGCGCTCACGCAGCCCCTGGACCCCCTGCGAGCACCTTGAGCCTCACCGTGACACCACGACGCCGTTGGACACGCCCTCGACCACGACCCGCACCCGCCGTCGCCGGAGAAGCCAACCCTGGTCCGCCGCGGGCGCGGCAGACACGGACACAATCCCACGCCGCCCGACCGTGCCAACACCACCTCTAGCTTCGCCTGGACGAGGAGAACCCGACAGCATCGCCGGCTAGCTCGACAGCTCGCCGGAGACGCCGCGCGCGTGTCGACTTCTTCTCTGCCCCGCAGCACACTCGCGTCGCTATAAATAGAGCTCTCCCTTCGTCGATCCAACCACACCAGCTCACTCCCCACCTCTCACAACCACTCCACCACCCCACCGTTCATCTGATTCACGCCGGAGAAGGGCCAATTGCAAGATCACCGCCGCGGAAGCCCTGCCGAGATTGACGGCGAACCAGACTACCTCGAGCTCCGCCGCCGGTACCAGGAGAACCACCGTCGTCCACATCTACCTCGAGCATATTGCCATCCCTTGCTGGAGCCGCCGTAAGCTCTCCCACCCCCTACTGCCACCGCCGCACCGTCGGGTTCTCGTCGGAGACGACGATGAACCACGGCCCTCCGATCCCCTTCTAATCCAACGCCTCCCATTGATCGGTACCGCTTCGGCGTTTAAAAGCCGCTGACATGCGGGACCCCCTGTCAGGCAGCCCGCGCGGCACTGGACCGTGGCTGGGCTGGCCTTGGGCCGTTTTTAAATCTTTGAGCCCACCTAGCTTTCCCGCCGGCCCTTTTATTTCAAACTCGATTTAATTAATTTCGAATGATTTTGAATACTGCCTCCACTTTAAAATTCAATAGATTCAATTTGACTCAACCAAATTTAATGAACTTTATATTGTTGGAAAGCTATTGAAATTTTCTATCAAATACCACTGGTCCCATGGCCAGATTCTTTGTAGAATTAATGTGATAAAAATAACAAGACAGGGATTTTTCCCTATTCAAATAATTGTTAAAAATCAACCAAAATAGATATTAAATTAATTCCAACTCTAATAGCTCACAATTGACTTACACTAATTGTTTCTGCAAGAAAATGGTGTGGTCACTTTGCATGATCATGCCATAGTTAAATGAATGGATATTTTGACTAGTTTAACTAGTGGATATTGTCCAAAACTATTAAAGTAAATTGTGTGAAGTCTTATGCTTCATTTAAACTTGTCTCACATGCATTCATGGGATGTTTGTACCTCTGGTCCAAACTCTCTTATATGAATGGCTTGAGATTTAAATCAATTGTAGTGTTATTAAAATAGTATGAGGTGATCTACCTCATTTAAATCATTTTCTCAAATAATGATGATGGATGGTTGACCTAGGTCAATACCCATTTCATGTATAATTGTTGGAGAAATTAAATCTTAAGAAGATTTCAAGGAGAGGAAATTATTTCTCAAGAACAATATGGAAACTATCATTTACATATGTAATGAGAGGAAATTATTTTTCCTCAAGCAACACCACCCATGCACCCTAAGTAGATTATTTGTGCGCATAGAATAGTTTGTGTGTTTATATGTGATATGTGGGATAGCCATTGAATTAGTGAGTAATTATACTCGTATTCAAATTTAGACGGTAGCACCGGAGAGTACGCCGAAGAAGAAGGATACTACCAAGAGGAGGAGGAGGAACAGTTTGAGAACTATCAAGGCAAGCTAATATTCTTGCAAAGTGCAAAGCCCCTTGGGGCAAGGCACCATGACTCTTACCTTTCGTACATAAGCCTATCCCAAGTTTTTTACTTTACAAGCTTTTACTTGTTTTCTCAATAAGTTACTTTTATAGTTAACTTTGGTCTAAGTCTAGAATACTACAAGAGTATCAAACTTAGCCTAGCTAGCATTACAAGTAGTTAGCACCCCTCATGACTAGTTGCTAGTGCTAAAATTAAAACTTGACTACTCTAGATGGGAACAATGTGAATTTGAAATGAATTTGAAACCTTGGAATGATGATGCATTCCATTGAATGATTTTTGAAGGTGAATATGAACAAGAGAAGATGGTGATTTTTGAAAAAAAACAATGATGTTGGTTTGAATGCGATACCTTTCCAATTATCAAGTACCCCCACCATACCTGATTATGGGTAGGGCTTAACTGGAAGTTTATGTGTCTTAGTATGGGTTCCCTCTAAACAAGCGTCATCGGGGTTATGCCGAAAGCTGCCTCTACCACAAAAGGAATGATGAGAAATGACGTGAAATGAGGTGAATGTCCGGCCCAAGCCCTGTGCAGTTCCCAGGTTGACAGTTGGTCTTCACTGGGAGGCCAAGCTCATGGGGAGAGGTGCCTATACTAGGATATGTAAGTGAAAGGTTATGGTTGATGATCCGCGTACTGAGTTACGATTATTCAGGGTTATTCCCGACGGATGAAATCAAATGTTGTGGCACAAGTGTGCAACCTCTGCAGAGTGTAAATCTATTCGAATAGCCGCGTCCACGGTTACGGACGGTTGGAAAGGCCATACAGTTTCCGATGTCATCTCTTTGAAAATGATGTTGAAATGTGATGGTGAAATGACTTGTGGTGAATTGAATTGAAATCACTACATGAATGGTGGGAATGACACTAATGTTCCCACTTGAGTTAGTTAGCACTTGAATAAGCTTTTTCTCAAACTTTGTGAACTAAAACTAGCTTTATGCAAATAAACTAGAGCTTAGCAAACCATACTAGAATATCTAGCACTTACTTTAGTATTAGTTTGCGAGTACTTAAAGTACTCACGGCTTTGTCCCTGGCTATTCAAATGGCCAGAGTATGAAGAGGAACAAGGAGATGACCAACAGGACGCCTACGACGACTAAGCGCCTTCTGACGTCAAGCGTTGGCCTGTGGACTAGAGAGTCCTTGTATCTTACGCTTCCGCTATGTTGAACTATGAACTTGTGTTTGTTCGTTGATCGCTAGATGAACTATTCGTGTAACATGGATCATGTGATTCCAAATTGTAAGACTTATGGTATGTAATGAATGATGACTGTGATACTTAACTATTATGCCTCGCAACAACATTATTCCTAGGATTGCGATGTATGACATAATAGGCATTCGGATTTAAAAATCCGGGTGTTGACACACGCTCCAGCCACCGAAAACCATTGAACTCATAATGAACTTTACAAAACCAAAGAAGAACAGCAAATATTTTTGGTGTTTTCGAATTAGAAACAAGAACAAAAGGAAACAAGCAAACAAAGCAAAATCTTTTGGGTTTTCTTATAGCAAACCAACGATAGCAAACAAAACAAAATAAAAGCAAGAAACCAAAGTTAACAAATGGTAAAGAGAAACAACAGAAATATTTTTGGTCTTTTTGTGTTTTAGGAAAGAAACAAAGCAAAAACAAGAAGATGAAAACTAAAAGAAACACAGAAAAGCAAGATGGCAGAAATCTGCCAAAACTTGACAGCGGTACAGTAATCGATTTTTACAAAAATCTTCCGTTGCTCAGTTCGAAAATTACTCAACTAATGAAAGTTAGATAACAACCTGGGTAACATGCACAAAAATTTGCAACTCAAAATAACGTTCTGGCTGTGCGCACGAATTTTTTTTTGTAACAGTCCAGAATCTGTTTTCAGGCAGCACTTCCCCAAATATCATCCCCCTCTTATTAGAAAACCACTTAAAGAAACTAAACAAATATGTACAAGTATCCAGCAACCATAATATGCAAAGAATGAGTGATGCCGGTATACCTCCCCCCAAGCTTAGGCTTTTGGCCTAAGTGGAGATCAATCCCAGCGAGGGTCAGGGTTCCACGCCGGCGAATCGTACATGGCGTGATCATAATAAGGTCCTTGTGCAGAAGAATAGCGTGGAGGCTCTGCATGACCATAATGTTGATGCGAGGAGCTTGCTGCATCGGATGACGAGTCGAGGCGTTCCTCAGTCTCCTCCATGTTGCCTCTTGTATGATGGCCATCTCCCTCCAAGTATGCATTCAGTTCACCTTCTGTGACTGACCAATCCTTCCTGGAATCAAAGTTAAACAGAACAGGTGCAGGCAATCCTACTAGTTTTTCAATTTTCTTAGTTGTTCTCCAAGTTTTCTTATAAAATGTTATCCTGTAAGACAGGTTACTCAAATTAGACGAATCAGAAACAAATTCATGCTTAATCATGGAGACTATGTCAAGTTTTTCTATGGAAAGCTGAATATCAAGATGGTGAGGTTCTACACCATGCATAGCTAATAAACGAGAGGCAATGAGACCTCCATAAATTCCGCCCCTTGATACGTCTCCGACGTATCGAAAATTTCTTATGTTCCATGCCACATTATTGATGATATCTACATGTTTTATGCATACTTTATGTCATATTTATGCGTTTTCCGGAACTAACCTATTGACGAGATGCCGAAGGGCCGGTTCCTCGTTTTTCTGCTGTTTTTGGTTCCAGAAATCCTAGTAAGGAAATGTTCTCGGAATCGGACGAAATCAACACCCAGCATCCTATTTTTGCACGAAGCTTCCAGAACACCCGAGAGCCGCCAGAGGAGGGCCCTGTGGGCCCCAGACGACAAGGTGGCGCGGCCCAGGCCTTAGCCGCGCCCCCCTAGTGTGTCGTCGCCTCGTCGACCCCCCGACTCCGCCTCTTCGCCTATATAAAGGTCCCTGACCTAAAAACCACGACACGTTCGACGAAACCAGAGAAAACCTTCCAGAGCCGCCGCCATCGCGAAGCCAAGATCTGGGGACAGGAGTCTCTGTTCCGGCACGCCGCTGGGACGGGGAAGTGCCCCCGGAAGGCTTCTCCATCGACACCACCGCCATCTTCATCAACGCTGCTGTCTCCCATGAGGAGGGAGTAGTTGTGGGGACCCCGGACTAGCTGTCCGAAATACCCTGTTATGTATACAGTTCACGTTCCCATGATCAGTGTGCCGTGAACACATAACCGAACTGATATCAAATTACATCATCCTTTACAAAACGGAATAAGAAAATTACAATAAGGTCACATGACCCTTCTTTACATAATAGCCTCGAAGGGCCTAATCTAATCATCAGAGTCGCGGAAATCACTTCAATCAGCGTAGAGCCCAAGTCATCTGCCATAACCCTACATGCAACTGACTGGGAAGACGTTCCTAGCTCGCATAGACGTCGTCAACTCCTTCTTCATCTGTCGAAGTCCTCCAGGTCTGGCCAAGTAAATAGCCAGGGACAAAGCCGTGAGTACATTTGAATTGTACTCGCAAACCACCAAGAAGGTGATAACAATTCTAACTAAAGAAGACAAGAGAGGAAGAATAGTTTCTCTAGTGGATATAGCATGTGAAAGAGAATCAGTTTCTCTTGTGGATAAAGCATGTGAAAGAGAATCAGTTTCTCTTGTGGATATAGCATGTGAAAGAGAATCAGTTTCTCTTGTGGATATAGCATGTGAAAGAGAATCAGTTTCTCTTGTGGATATAGCATCCCACATCACAGTTGAAGGGGACACTAAGAGGGTGATAAGATATTTCTATGACATCTCTATATCTTTGTTAAAGAAGATACTTCAAAAGATACCCTATGACATCTCTATATCTTTGTTGAAGATGATACTTCAAAGAGTTCTACATCATAAAACACTAGGATGGGGTATCCCAATTTTATTTATCCTTCCCGACCATCTCCATATGGTCGACACATCCTTTCCCGTACCCTTCCGGTACTTTAAACAAGTTCTTTCCTTTCCTTTGTCAAACAATTTTTGTAAAACAAAGCTCATCAGGCTAAGCAACAGCCATTCCAACCGTCCATGACCGCTGACGCGGCTATTCGAATAGATTTTACTCTGCAGAGTTTGCACACTTTCCCCACCTCTATCCGGATACCTATCGTGTGGGCATCATCCCCGCATAACAACATATGCCACGACGGATACCCGAACATAGCCTTTCGCCCATTCGACTTAGCAAGAGGTCCTACCCTATGGAGTATGTACCTCCCCGGCACCGTGGCAGCTCACCTCCTCTTGAGCGTGGCTCCACCGCCAAGCCAGGAGACCCATAGTGTCTTCCGGACGGGTCAGCCCCGAAGGCCTCCCGTTATACTATTGTCCCAACCATGACAACCCGGACTCGGGGGTAACCGTACCCTTGTATAGTTGTGCGGTGCCTCATGCTAAGAAGAACAAACGTCAAGCTAAGCTCCGTGCCCACGTTGGAGTAGGCTGTGGTTGCGCGGGTTAATTGTCACGGGTGAATACTTAGGCGCCAAAGTTTTTGAAAACAAGATTTTCTTTCCAACCATCTTTGCCAAGATCCTTTCCTTTCATAAACACACGCTTGAGTAAGTCCAACTCACCCAAGGTTTTCAAAAATTCTTTTCAACAAGGTATTTTTCCAAGGGGGTTCCCAACCTATAGTTTTATGGATGAACTAAGATACATCAACGCATGATGCTAGCCATCATACCACTAAGGAGATGATAATTGAGGTGTCCAGGGGATCATACATACTTAGGATAAGCATGTATAGGGACATCATAAATGAGATGATTCAACAAGGGTCATGATGTTAATCATCATACCACTAAGAAGGTGACAATATATGTGGTCAAGGGGGCATACATGCTTAGGGTAAGCATGCCTAACATCAACAAGGGGTTCAACATACTTGGGAGTAAGTATGCATAGTATCAACAAGGGGTTCAACATACTTGGAAATAAGTATGCATAGAGTAGAGGACCAAACATCACACATGATACAAGGAACCAAATATATAATGGAACAATGAACACAACAAGAAGGATAAATAGCAAGAGATCAAAAGATGGCTTGCCTTGGCTTATTTGTCCCTGGAATTCTTCAACTCCATCCATATAAGAATCCCAACAATATAAATAAAATCCTTGTCCAAACCACTTCTTCTTCTTTCCCGGAATTGTTCGCATCTATCGCCGGAAAATATAAAAAGAACACAATCAACACATTGTACCAACAAAACAACATACAACAATCAACAATCAATAGATAACCACTCTACTAAGGGTTAACATACTAAGGCCTTATAGATACTACAAAACAACTTTAAGAGTTTTGATTTTAGAAAACCCAATTTATTCACCTAATAAGGGCATAAGAGCCTCACAAATGAGCAATTGCCTCTTTGGGTATCACCATGGCATAAATTAATTATCCCCTGGTATAAAACACCACAAAGAAGACAAGTGCATTGGTTAGGTATCAAAAGCATTCATATTTTATTTTTAAACATTTTTTTTAAAGTAGGAAATCATTTTCCTAGTTTATTTGGCTAATTGACACTATACAAAAATAGGAGGTAAACACTATGCTACACTCTTTTGAAAACTTAAACAAAACAATAGGACTAAGGTTAAGTTGCAGAGGTTTTGTTTTGCAAAAATAAAACATAGGTTGACCATTTTTAAATAAAAAGAGTTGGTTAAAGATTTTAAATAAACAAAAGTTTTGGTACAACATTTCATGATACACACATTAACACAAACAGTAACAAATATAAATGAAAAGAGACTAGCAATATTTTTCCTATATGGCCAGTAACAAAACAAGACTAACTCAATTGGATTCATCCAAAAAAAATTTCCAAATTTTGGCAGTAGAAATACTAACCAGAATACAGTGTTCATGTTAAATACACTAAAAATCGTAAAAAAAATCCTAAAAATACAAGGCCAGTGGCGTTGGAAAGGTATTGAAATTGTTGATCCAATGCAATTTGTTTCACTTGATTTGGGTCTGTATATCTCGAGTTATTTAAATATGAAGATCTCTGGTTTTATAAACAATTAACAACGACTTCTAATTTTCAAACGAAAATAAAAGGGCGGGAAGGTTTTCTGGGCCGTGCGGGGGTGGTAGTTGGGCCGGCCCAGGTGGGTGTCCAGGTGGAGAGTGAAGAAGAAAAAAAAACGAAAAAGAAAAGGAGAGGGGGCCCGTGGCGGGGCCCAGTGCATGGGCCGACGTGGCCTGTTGGCCATGCACACACGCACGCTCGGGAGGGATCAGCCATCGCTCTCCTCGCGACCATACAGGCACGCGCGGCGGACAGGAAGAGAAGGGCAGGGCGGGGCGGAGGCTCACCTGGGGCCGGCGGTGGTCGGCGGCTGGCGGCGAAGCTCCGGCGGCGCGGTGGCGGGTCGAGGCCGTCGACGCGCGCCTCCGCAGCTCCTCCAGCTAGCGCGGTTGCTCCTCCCGGCGGCTCTACGCTCGCAGCAGCGTCCGGGCGACGGTGACGGCAGCTGATTTCGGCGGACCTGGACAGCAAGAACGGGTCGGTTAAGACCAGAGGAGGACGGTATTCATTGGGAGAACGACGGGGCGACGTCCACTTCGCCCGCCTCCTTGACGGTGGCCACGGCAGGGGTGACCATGCCGGCGTGCTGCAGCAAGGGGGAGCCCTGGGTGCTGGCTGCGGGTGTTCTGGGGTGATAAAGGAGGTGATGTGAGGTGGGAGGAGGCTAATGGAGAGGCAGGGAGCGGCTTTTATAGCCTCGGGGCGGGTGTACGGTGGACATGGTGTACGTGGTCGGGGGCGCGTGAGGTTTGAGCGTGATTGGGCAGCTCTGTGGTAGCATCTTGCACGGCATCCAGTGGGGAATCTAGTGCAGCTAAAAACCCGGAGATACACGTGCTGAGCAGGTCACAGCTTGGTGGTTTCCGAGGCTACCCGCTGGTGTTTGATATGTCACGATGGAAAGACAGAGCACGCGGGGGAAAAGCGATCATTGTATCATGGTACCAACATGGTGCCTTTGCAGTGTGCAGAGGGGCACGGCCACTGATGCTCCAGAAATTCGGAAACGCAACAGCACCCATGGCCGAGGTGACTACGTGCATGGCAAGCATGGGGGAGGCCTTTTCGGGACAGAGCTTGCCTCGGGACCATGCTTGCAGGATAGAGGGGAGATAGGGCGCCCTCATGGCGCAGCCTCAAGGGCTGGGGTGGTGGCTGGCGCGCTGGCCAAAATAGAGGTGACCACCGGTTGGCATGCTTGGTGGGAACGATGGGAAGCATTGGGGCTCGGGGGATGAGTACCACACGACTCCAGGAATCCAGGGAGAGAGGCTAGACAAGGTTAGAGGTGCAGGAGTGCAGGCCTAGGGCGTTTGGGTCAAGGCCTATGCCATTCAATGGCATTAGGAAGGGGAGAGAGAGAGGGGAAGCTATGTCTAGCTAGGTAGGCTTCCTTGGTGTCCTGGGATGGTGTGAGGGCGGGCTGGTCGTTGGCATTAAGGGGAGGGAGGAGGGGTAGGCTGCATGCAAGGATTTCCTCAAGATCTTACCATAAGCATGCTCAAATCTTGGCATGATTGCCTCGGGGTCTTCCCTCTTCCTCTCTTTCCCATGTGGTAGAGATGTAATGCAGGTGGGTACAGGCCAAGGGTGTTCATTGGAGTAGCAAGATGGGAGAGAGAGATGAGGAGGTATTTTCATGTGCCAAGGTGGGCATGGCCGGCCTCTATTTCCTCGGCATGACCAAAAAGGCAATGCAACTTGCCGAAATGGACAATACATGAGGGTTGTGTGGTAGATAGGAGAGGTGTGTTTGAAGCAGAGAAGATGTCATGCCAAAATGGAATATAAATTTGGTAAGGTTTGAATCACCTGAAAAGAGTATGGCCAAAATGGAAGAGGTTTTTATTTGAATTTGCATTTGAAGATAAGAAGAAGATTTGAGTTAAAAAGTTTCAAATTTCTAAACTAGTCTAGGTATAAAACTCTCCCTTTTAAGATAAGCAAGAAAAATAAATAGCTAACATAAGTGCCATAAACAAGCACTTTGTTAAATGAAAGTAGAATAAAGTGAAATGATTTGATAGAAACGTTTTTGGGGTTGGAAAAGGGATAGTATGAAGTAAAACACCACCCACATTCCACTAAAAAAAAAGTTTGAAAAGTTTTGATAAAACTAAGATTAGTTTTGTAGTGAAAATAGAGAAGAATCTTAAATAGGATTTTTGGTAAATAAAATATTTTGGGAGAAGTAATCTCAATGGTAGAGTAAGGCTACATAATGTAGCTACCATCTTCACTCTTGGTTTTGTGGAGATTAAACTTAGAATAAAGGAAAACAAAAGATAAAACAGGAACAAGTGATCTAGTGCTGGAACAGTGGATAGGGTGCAAGATCAAGTGAAATTAAGAATTGTGGGGGTAGATTGGGACATGCAAGACGTGGAAGTTGTAGAGGGTGTTGCATAGATGAGATCCGTGCATTGAGATTACCCATAACAGTTGTGGGTGCTTAGAGATCAACTCGCTAAAGTTTGAACATTTTAAGCCCGCCAAAATATCTTATTGACTTGGCTTCAAAACCAACAAGGATAAGTGGGTAAAAGAGGGATATGGTTCAGGGCAAAGACATGGTTGGGAAGTTCTCATGATAAGGTAGGTCTAGGACCAAGTGTATTGCCTTAGATGGCAAGGGGTAGCTTAATCCAGGGGTTCCAAAATGGAACCTTAAACGAATTTCGGGACTTAGCCAAATTTATGATGCCTTAGGGTTTTTATACTAGGGTAAGAGAGAAGGATGTATTTAAGGGGTAGATGATCCCATGTTTTGAATTCAAGGATGATTTTACCACTAGAGGTGTTGTTCTTTGAGGTAGCTCAAGACAAAGCTCAACAAGCAAATCAACACAATTCATCGACCAGCAGATCAAAGCATTTCATTATAACAAACAGATCAAGGCAATTCATCTAAATAGTTTATAGAAAAAGTTTTTGTTCCCCCTAATTTTTGCACTATGGACAACTAATCAAGGTTGCAAAAGTTGGGTTGTGACAGTAGTTCTCCATCGAGGCTCGGGGCTGTACCGGTAGCTATGTGGTTAATCTCTCTCCTATGTACCTCAATACAATAATCTCATGAGCTGCTTTACATGATTGAGATTCATATGAGTTTTGTATCACAATTCATCTATGTGCTACTCTAGTGATGTTATTAAAGTAGTCTATTCCTCCTCCATGATGTAATGTTGGCGATGTGTGCATCATGAAGTACTTGGTTTATGCTATGATTGTGATCTCTTGTAGATTATGAAGTTAACTATTACTATGATGGTATTGATGCGATCTATTCCTCCTTTCATAGTGTGAAGGTTACGGTGTGCATGCTATGTTAGTACTTGGTTTGGTTGTGTTGATCTATCTTGCACTCTAAGGTTATTTAAATATGAACATTGAATTGTGGAGCTTGTTAACTCCGGCATTGAGGGTTCGTGTAATCCTACGCAATGGTGTTCATCATCCAACAAGAGTGTAGAGTATGCATTTATCTATTTTGTTATGTGATCAATGTTGAGAGTGTCCACTAGTGAAAGTATGATCCCTAGGCCTTGTTCCTAAATACTGATATCGCTGCTTGTTTACTGTTTTACTGCGTTACTACTGCTGCGTTACTACTGCTTGTTTACTGTTCTGGCCAAAGCACTTTTCTGGTGCCGTTGCTACTACTTATTTATACCACCTGTATTTCACTATCTCTTCGCCGAACTAGTGCACCTATTAGGTGTGTTGGGGACACAAGAGACTTCTTGCTTTGTGGTTGCAGGGTTGCTTGAGAGGGATATCTTTGACCTCTTCCTCCCGAGTTCGATAAACCTTGGGTGATCCACTTAAGGGAAACTTGCTGCTGTTCTACAAACCTCTGCTCTTGGAGGCCCAACACTGCCTACAAGAATAGAAGCACCCGTAGACATCAATGCGCCGAAGAAGAAGCTCTCCCATGGTGGATTCTGGGGGAGCAATCCATATGGTGTTCATGGATATGTGAAGATGCGCCGAAGAAGAAGCTCTCCCATGGTGGATTATGGGGGAGCAATCCACAAGACTTCGTCAAGCAAGCACAATCAAGAAAGGCGTTCCTATTTTTCCACGACGCTTCCAGAACACCCGAGAGCCGCCAGAGGAGGGCCCTGTGGGCCCCAGACGACAGGGTGGCGCGGCCCAGGCCTTGGCCGCGCCCCCTAGTGTGTCGTCGCCTCGTCGACCCCCCGACTCCGCCTCTTCGCCTATATAAAGGTCCCTGACCTAAAAACCACGACACGTTCGACGAAACCGGAGAAAACCTTCCGGAGCCGCCGCCATCGCGAAGCCAAGATCCGGGGGACGAGAGTCTCCCGTTCCGGCACGCCGCCGGGACGGGGAAGTGCCCCCGTAAGGCTTCTCCATCGACACCACCGCCATCTTCATCAACGCTGCTGTCTCCCATGAGGAGGGAGTAGTTCTCCATCGAGGCTCGGGGCTGTACCGGTAGCTATGTGGTTCATCTCTCTCCTATGTGCTTCAATACAATAATCTCATGAGCTGCCTTACATGATTGAGATTCATATGATGATGCTTGTAATCTAGATGTCATTATGCTAGTCAAGTGGATTTTACTTATGTGATCTCCGGAGACTCCTTGTCCCACGTGTGTAAAGGTGATAGTGTGTGCACCGTGTGGGTCTCTTAGGCTATATTTCACAGAATACTTATTCACTGTTATGAATGGCATAGTGAAGTGCTTATTTATATCTCTTTATGATTGCAATGTGTTTTGTATCACAATTTATCTATGTGCTACTCTAGTGATGTTATTAAAGTAGTTTATTCCTCCCGCACGGTGTAATGGTGACAGAGTGTGTGCATCGTGTAGTACTTGGTGTAGGCTATGATTGTGATCTCTTGTAGATTATGAAGTTAACTATTGCTATGATAGTATTGATGTGATCTATTCCTCCTTTCGTAGTGTGAAGGTGACAGTGTGCATGCTATGTTAGTACTTGGTTTGGTTATGTTGATATGTTATGCACTCTAAGGTTATTTAAATATGAACATTGAATATTGTGGAGCTTGTTAACTCCGGCATTGAGGGTTCGTGTAATCCTACACAGTTAGTGGTGTTCATCATCCAACAAGATGGTGTAGAGTCTAGCATCTATCTATTTATTCTGTTATGTGATCAATGTTGAGAGTGTCCACTAGTGAAAGTATGATCCCTAGGCCTTGTTCCTAAATATCTGCTATCGCTGCTTGTTTACTCGTTTTACTCGCATCTTTACTTCCTGCAATATTACTACCATCATCTGCACGCCAGCAAGCACTTTTCTGGCGCCGTTACTACTGCTCATATTCATTCATACCACTTGTATTTCACAATCTCTTCGCCGAACTAGTGCACCTATTAGGTGTGTTGGGGACACAAGAGACTTCTTGCTTTGTGGTTGCAGGGTTGCATGAGAGGGATATCTTTGACCTCTTCCTCCCTGAGTTCGATAAACCTTGGGTGATCCACTTAAGGGAAACTTGCTGCTGTTCTACAAACCTCTGCTCTTGGAGGCCCAACACTGTCTACAAGAATAGAAGCACCCGTAGACATCAAGCTATTTTCTGGCGCCGTTGCTGGGGAGGAAAGGTAAAAGGCACTCATACTCCGGTCCCAGGTAAAGTACTTTTCTGTTGCCGTTGTGTGTGTGCTCGAAGCTATTTCCTTTAGATCCTGCAATTGCATCTTTTTGTTTCTTGTTTACACTAGTTTGGCATAATGGACAACAATGAGCTTCTTATTCTATTTCCTAATTTAAGACATGGATGGTTTGATGCGAAAATTAAAAAACCTATGGAACCTTATTTGCATGCTAGTAGCAATGATATTAGTATGAACGCTTTGAACACCATTGTTGCTAATGATATGGAAAATTCTAAGCTTGGGGAAGCTGGCTTTGATGAGCATGATATTTTTAGTCCCCCAAACATTGAGGAGAAAATTTACTTTTATGATACTTTGCCTCCTATTTATGATGATTATAATGATATTGGTCTTTTAGTACCGCCTATTATGGAGGATAAATTTGATTATGATTACAATATGCCTCCTATATTTGATGATGAGAATAATAATGATAGCTACTTTGTTGAATTTGCTCCCACTACAACTAATAAAATTGATTATGCCTATGTGGAGAGTAATAATTTTATGCATGAGACTCATGATAAGAATTCTTTATGTGATAGTTATATTGTTGAGTTTGCTCATGTTGCTACTCGAAAGTTATTACGAGAGAGGAAAATATGGTTGTAGAAATTTTCATGTTACTAAAACACCTCTCTATGTGCTGAAATTTTTGAAGCTACACTTGTTCTATCTTCCTATGCTTGTTACTTTGCTCTTCATGAACTTGTTTATTTACAAGATTCCTTTTCATAGGAAGCATGTTAGGCTTAAATTTGTTTTGAATTTGCTTTTTGATGCTCTCTTTTGCTTCAACTCTTATTTCTTGCGAGTGCATCATTAAAACTGTTGAGCCCATCTTAATGGCTATAAAGAAAGCACTTCTTGGGAGATAACCCATGTGTTTATTTTACTACAGTAATTTTGTTTTATATTTGTGTCTTGGAAGTTGTTACTACTGTAGCAACCTCTCCTTATCTTATTTTATTGCATTGTTGTGCCAAGTAAAGTCTTTGATGGTAAAGTCAATACTAGATTTGGATTACTGCGCAGAAACAGATTTCTTGCTGTCACGAATTTCGACCTGCCTCTCTGTAGGTAACTCAGAAAAATCTGCCAATTTACGTGCTTGATCCTCAGATATGTGCGCAACTTTCATTCAATTTCGGAATTTACATTTGAGCAAGTCTGGTGCCACGTTAAAATTCGTCTTTATGGACTGTTCTGTTTTGACAGATTCTGCCTTTTATTTCGCATTGCCTCTTTTGCTGTGTTGGATGGATTTCTTTGTTCCATTAACTTCCAGTAGCTTTGGGCAATGTCCAGAAGTGTTAAGAATGATTGTGTCACCTCTGAACATGTGAATTTTTGATAATGCACTAACCCTCTAATGAGTTTGTTTCGAGTTTGGTGTGAAGGAAGTTTTCAAGGGTCAAGAGAGGAGGATGATATACTACGATCAAGAAGAGTGAAAAGTCTAAG
Source organism: Lolium rigidum (assembly GCF_022539505.1). NCBI lineage: Eukaryota > Viridiplantae > Streptophyta > Magnoliopsida > Poales > Poaceae > Lolium > Lolium rigidum. The sequence continues at coordinate 245,880,305 of NC_061513.1, read as the reverse complement.
CTTGGGGATGCCCCGGTGGTTCATCCCTGCATATTTCAAGCAGACTCAACCATCTAAGCTTGGGGATGACCAAGGCATCCCCTTCTTCATCGACAAATTTATCAGGTTCCTCTCTTGAAACTATATTTTTATTCAGTCACATCTTATGTACTTTACTTGGAGCGTCTGTATGCTTTTATTTTTGTTTTGTTATTTTCATTCTCTGAATAAAATGCTTGTGTGGGAGAGAGACACGCTCCGTTGGTTCATATGAACACATGTGTTCTTAGCTTTTAATGTTCATGGCGAAGGTTGAAACTGCTTCGTTCATTGTTATATGGTTGGAAACGGGAAATGCTACATGTAGTAATTGATAAAATGTCTTGGATAATGTGATACTTGGCAATTGTTGTGCTCATGTTTAAGCTCTCGCATCATATACTTTGCACCTATTAATGAAGAAATACATAGAGCTTGCTAAAATTTGGTTTGCATATTTGGTCTCTCTAAAGTCTAGATAATTTCTAGTATTGAGTTTTGAACAACAAGGAAGACGGTGAAGAGTCTTATAATGTTTACAATATGTCTTTTATGTGAGTTTTGCTGCACCGGTTCATCCTTGTGTTTGTTTCAAATAACCTTGCTAGCCTAAACCTTGTATCGAGAGGGAATACTTCTCATGCATCCAAAACCTTGAGCCAACCACTATGCCATTTGTGTCCACCATACCTACCTACTACATGGTATTTCTCCGCCATTCCAAAGTAAATTGCTTGAGTGCTACCTTTAAATAATTCAAAATTTATCACCTCTGATTTGTGTCAATGTTTTATAGCTCATGAGGAAGTATGTGGTGTTTATCTTTCGATCTTGTCATTTACTTCGGACAGACTTTCACCAATGGACTAGTGGCTCATCCGCTTATCCAATAATTTTGCAAAAAGAGCTGGCAATGGGGTGCCCAGCCCCAATTAATTAACTTGCATTAATAATTCTCTACACATGTTTTGCTCTGATCTATCAGTAAGCAACTTAATTTTGCAAATAGACACTCCTCCATGTGATGGCGTGTATTTCACACGTTCGC